>NC_142573.1:26655000-26750000 GCF_041283825.1 Pyrus communis | reverse complement strand
AGAAGAAGTAATGCCAGCGTTTCAGAGCTGAATCATTTGTCTCATCTGTCCGCATTAGACATACATGTTCCAGATGCTAACCTTCTTCCAACTAACTTGTTCTCCGATAAGTTAGAAAGATACACCATACTTATCGGTTATTGTTGGGAATATCCAGACTTCAATGGAACCTCCTCTAACCTGCTAAAACTCAAGCTCACCAGGAGTAATCAATTCGATCGAGGTTTAAAGTTGCTGGTAAAGAAATGTGAGCAGTTATACTTGGATGGAATGGGGAGTGTGAATATTATTTCCTATCTATTTGACAGTGAAGCTGTTAATCAACTGAAGCATCTCCACGTCCAAAACAACGATGAAGTTACATATGTCATTAACTTCGTTAGTTGGAGTTATTCTCATAATGCCTTCTCCTGCCTGGAATTTCTATCTCTTGAAGGCCTTGTGAGTTTGGAAAGTGTATGTTATGGGCAACTCATAGGCGAGTCTTTCCAAAAGTTAAAATCTTTTACACTACGGAATCTACCAAAGCTTATTGGTTTCTCTTCCAAGGGCAAGCAATTAACGGATGATACAAATGTCGACAAAATCGTTTCGGAGCATGAAGCTGGTGGACCACCGAAACTGTTCAGTAATGGGAAGGTACTTTCCCTGTTATTTTAAAAGCAAAATGGTTGCACGATTCTTTCTCACTATACTTTTCTTCGAATTTTGACCATATAATTCTTTCATCTTTTAAATTAGAAAAATAATTAAATGGTATATCAAATCAGGTTTCTTTCGCGTTTTAATTTTCATATGTTTTCCTCAGACAAAACCATTTAATTGGTATATTAAGATTTATTTTCCTATGTTGTATGTCATTTCATGTCCATTCACTCGAACAAAACCATTTAATTGGTATATTAACGATGTACGATAAACGGATGTGATTTAAGAATCCTCAGAACTCTCACAAAGAGGATCCTCATTAGCCTAGTACCTTACTTTTTTAATATATGACCTATACATGTAAATTGTAATTTTCTAAAATAAATATGAATTTTGTTCTGTACTATGCAGGTTTTGATGCCCAACTTAACAACCTTGATTGTGCATCAATGTGATAGTTTAAGATTCTTGCTTTCAAGTTCCATGGCTAAATGTGTCAGACAACTCAAACATCTCACGATATCCAAATGTCAAGCACTGCAAATGGTATATGACACATCATCTACCACTCACTGGAATGGTTTTGAGTGCCCAAATCTGAACTCAGTTGAGATAGACTCGTGTGATATTTTGAAAAATGTCTTTCCCACCTTAGTGGCCAAAGATCTTAAGCAGCTAAGCAAGTTGAAGGTGAAGAATTGTGGTTTAATGGAGGAAATTGTTGCGAAGGAAGAAGGACCACAAACGATATATGAGGAGTTCAGGTTCCCTAAAGTAACATTTATGGAATTTGATAACCTGCCCCAACTTGGGAGTTTCTATCCAAGATTGAATGTTTCTAATTGGCCATCACTCAACTTAATAAAGTTCATGAAATGTGGTGGTATGGAGATTTTTCCTGCCGAATTTTCACCATATCAAGACAAGCTTGAGTTGGGCCACCCAAGACCAAAGAAACAACCCTTCTTTTTAATTGAGAAGGTAACTATACTTGTACACAATTCTTTTGATATTCGAAACTTTATATGTTTTTTACACACTAGTTAAACTTACACCATCAAGTGAATACATTTATTATGTTTTTAATATTAAAGTTATTATGTGGTGTCCAGTTTTTCAAAATATTTTAAAGCATGTCATTACCGTTGATTATATTTCAGGGTAAGTCATTCCTCAACTTGGAATACTTGAGGTTGGATAAGAACATGGAGATTTGGTATGAACCGTACGGTCCACTCCCGGCAGAGTTGTTGAGCAAACTCAAATCATTTTATTTTGCTACTTCACATCCCAAGTCAGTTGTTTTCTTTGAGAATTTACAGAATCTTGAAGAGCTCAGTGTACTCTCTGCTCCTCGGAAAGAATTATTTGCCCACGACCACCAAGCAAGTAGTAGAGGGGAAATACATAAGGTTGAGACCCTCCCACGTGTAAAGGTTTTGTGGCTCTCTGATATGCCGGAGCTGATACATCTAGGTATGGAAAACTCCCAACCAGGGGGCCCTGTTTTTCCAAACTTGGAATTTCTTTTCCTAGAAAATTGTGGCAGATTAGAGAATCTAACTTCATCGTTGATATCCTTTCGGAATTTAACCAATTTGTACATACAGAGTTGTCACAGACTGCAATACTTAATACCTTATTATGTGGCTAAGAATTTGCAGCAACTCAAGGTGTTGGACGTTGGTTACTGTGAAAGAATGGTAGAAATAGTGGCAAGCAACGGAGATGATTCAGAAAATGCGATTACTTTCAGTTGCTTGCAAGATTTGAAACTTTCTAATCTACCAAGTCTGCAAGGATTTTGCACGGGAAATTGTGTTTTCAAAGTCGCATCCTTACTGTTGAAGAATTTGATTGTCGAGGACTGCCACCTGATGTTAAAGATTTCTCCTGATGGGTTACTCCAAAGTGATCCAAGACCAGAAAGACTGCAAATAGCAAAGGAAACTGATGATGTACCGATGCTAAGTGATTCAGAGGAGAGTGATCCTGATCAAACTGTAAGTACTTCATTCACTAATTAAGCATCTATTAATTTCACTCTGCAATTTTTCAGCTTTTTCTGAAATCGACAATTAAATATATATTACTACAGGAGCAGCTGATAATTGCGGATTCAAACGTAAATGTTACAATTTCATGACTATCTACCAAAAAGGAATCCTCATCTTTTGGCTGGCGTGTTAAGTTTTTCTAGGTGTGTGTGATTGCGTGTTTGTGTGTTATTTTCCTCTTCCTATTGTTTTTTCCCTTTAAAGAAAGAAATATCAGCCTGGAGAGCAGACTGGAAGGCACTCTGATCTGTTGGACCACACTACACATTCCACGGAAATCGCACTGCTTTGTTCAAATTTTTAGATGGAGAAAACTATGCTGCTTGGAGTCAAAGGAAATACGCATTGGAAATCCTAGAGGATGCACGTTATCTTGGCTTTGGCGTTATTGTGGTTGCTTGCTCTAACTATTCTCTGTTCTCCCCTCAATGGTCTGTGCCCAGACTTGCTTCCCTGGCCGATCTCATCTTGTTTGACATAAGCCTGCAAGCTGCGGCCTCAATGCAATTTGGGAAGGCACTGATGCATATTCCATGTCATTTGTATTTGGAGCTTCGTTCGGTGATTTGTATTTAGAGCTTTGTTCGCTACATTTTTCGTTTTGGTGTTTTGGAAATAATGCTTGTGCGATTTCTGTAGATATTGATGCATTTGAAGTGGTGATTGTGTGCTTATGTCTACTGAAACTGCTCTATACTAGAGTGTGCTTATTTGAGCTTCTTTTAACTGGATTGTTAATTTTCTTCATGTGTTCATTGAATTACAAAATTTGAACAATTTGAGCAATTTGAGCAATTGGTTATCGTCTAAATAATTCACAGAGCAATAATTCAACATGAAAGCTGCAGATAAACAAAAGAAAGACAAAAAATATGTGGAGAAAAATACCCTCAGCAGCCCTGGCAAAAACAGAGAGATTTCTTTGGCTCTACAACGACAATCAACACTAATAATCGATGTCCTTGTAGACCATTTTAAATGAAACGAAGAGAGTTGTCTTACACAGTTACACGCATGGCAGCCCATACCAAATCTATTATCTATGAATCCTGCAAAACATCACGCAAACAATAAAAAACCATCCTTACAGATGACAACAAACGAAGCAGTAAGGAGACAGACTGGAACAAAATGTACAACAGGACAAATACAAATTAAGGGGAAAATAACCCAGAACAAAAAGATGAGACTTTTCAAAGTCTACCAAGGACAAATACACATTAGTGGCCAAATCCCTTAAGATATTGGTTTAATGTCTGGACTGCATGCAACTAATTGACCCATCTCAAAATTCCCTTGAAGGGAAAATTTCATCGAAGTCGCCGAACTCAGGAAGCTTCATTACCTTGACCCTTGTGAGAATTCCTTAAACTCTTCAATCGCTTTTGAGCTTGATTTTTTTGTCATTGTCACCGGAGTAGTGTAGCGGATTTGCTTTGCAAGTTTCAAAGTGAACAATAACAATTTAATAGGGTATTTGCCCGAGTGCTTGAGAATTGTTGGGCATTGTCTAGAAACCGTTTTGATGGGAACCAACTTACCAGGAACATTATAAATGCATTTGATATTCATCCCAGTCTTGACAGAAAAGGATTGACAGAGACAGCATACTTGAGTCTAGAGTGGAGTTGCAATCAATTGGATGAGGAGCTTAAGTTGAAATATATTATAGGTTTATAGTTGGTTACAAATGTCGATACTTTGGAAGAGGCACGAAATGCATTTCATTCCTTGGTTCAAAGACGGTTATGATGATCAAAGTGTTAGAATGCACGACCTTGGATTTGAGTGGTTTCTCTGGACTTAGACTGATTGAGGGAAGAAATAAAGTCAAAGTATACAGATGCCAGAGTAATGAATATCCTTGTGCCAAGTATGATGGGCGCATTGAATAATTTAGACACCTTGCTGATATGGAAATGATAGTCACTACAATATAATAAGCACCACTTGCTGAAGAAGCCAGCAACTTGTTTGGAGTAGGTTTTGCTTGCCTCTTTCTTATTATTACTACAATATTCCATACAATCGTCTTTAAATGGTCGTCTAGACCTACACTAATTCCTAAACTGTTGTGATACTTGCTACGCAACCCATGGAATTGGTTACACAAAAGAAGGAGTTCTCTCGGACCTTTGCTTACAAAATTCCATACAACCGCGTACTTTTGATACGAAAGGTTAGCGAATTTCATAACCCAAAAATCTTTAGTACATTGTGATGCAGGCCACACAACTCAAAAGATTGAAGAAAGCCAAGGTTAACATCCAAGTGGTCATGCGGACTCGTCTGCTTCTGTAAGTAAGGCGTCCCGCTGCCAATCCTATGGCTAACAACTTTGCAAAAGTCCTACACCAACACACATGGCTGCATAGGCTATGCTAGCCTGTCTGCTTATAGAAAAGTAGAACACCTGTTGCTGGTCTAAAGGTCAAAGGTTGGGCGTGAACAAAAGAAGCGAAGATAAAGAAGAGTGAAGAAAGCAAATTTATTAAATTTTCTAGCAAAATTGATAAACAAGTAGCAAAGGCCGAAGGAGTTCAAGCAAAGCAAAAAGCAACAAGGAAAACAAAGATAATCCTAAAGGCTACCTAGAAGACTACTCTTCAGCAGCTTGGACATCCCATGAAAACATGATTATGTCTCATCATGATATCGCAATTCACAACACACATCATATTCAAGAGCCGACGAAACACAAAACCATTCTCTAGCCACATTAATTAATTAATTTGATCAAAGTAATAACAATCATTCCCATATCTTCTAAATTCATACCTTATGAAATCATAATCGAATCATAGAAAATCCCGAAGGAGTCACTCAGATGTCCAACATCTTTTCTAACTCAATTCACAAGACTCTCAAAACCATTGACACAAATATATATATATATATATATATATATATATATATATATATATATGTATAACACTAAGGTTGGAACGAAACACAAAACCATTCTCTAGCCGCATTAATTAATTAATTTGATCAAAGTAATAACAATCATTCCCATATCTTCTAAATTCATACCTTATGAAATCATAATCGAATCATAGAAAATCCCGAAGGAGTCACTCAGACGTCCAACATCTTTTCTAACTCAATTCACAAGACTCTCAAAACCATTGACACATATATATATATATATATATATATATAACTAAGGTTGGAGTGACACAGTTAGGCCAAGCCTACTTCTCCAAACAATGGGATTTTAGGCCGCTCCATGAAATTCAACAACCTCGGGTTCCGGACCACTCAACGGAACCAAACCAAATATGATCACCTAAACATGTACCATGTACAACTAGTCATCATCAGCTCTAGAATGCGTATGGTCCCCGATCGCGGATGTACCAAGCAGGACCATAGGCATAAACTCATCGTGTAGGTAGTGATCACCTATCGCAGATATACCAAGCATGATCACCCCTGAATACATATGGTCCTCCCATCGCGGATATACCAAGCAGGACCATCCATGTACCACAACTACTTGGTGCAATCTCATCATGACACATTAAACATAATTATACGCATACATGCTATCAATTCCACATATAAACCAGCATGGAGCACAACACAAGGAATTCCCTTAATTACTATTTCTACTAAAAATCTAATAAAGTACCTAACTCATCTCCTGACTTCCATCTCCATCTCATGCTAGGTAATAGTGCCAAGTTCAAATAGGTATCCAGTTGGCAAGCATATCCAAATAATTATCAAACAATAATTAGCTCCCATAATTGTCATAACATTCATCATAATTATTATTCATATTATTAAAAAGTTAATCAAACACATATATATCACAAACATCATCAATACACAAACCAAATCATAGTTAATTAGCATACGTGTGATATCCCGTCCTTCAAATTATTATTTTATTTTATTCTTGACGTATTTCGAAGATTTGATTGGAACTAGTTCTTTATTTCTCCAAATTTGAGAAAAACGAAGTGAGGGTTACTTTAGTCATTTCTAATTTTCTTGACCTTTTCGGTCAACTCTTGAATTGGTTAGGTAGAGTTTGATTCCATGAGCGCGTAGGCGTAAACAGATCTTATTTCCGAGTCCGAACGGAGAAGTTAGAGTCGTTTGAAGTTGGTGGCATTTTGGTAATATTACCAAATTGCTATAAATTAAATGGGAGGGAAACCTCCAGAAAAAAAGGGGGGGACAGTTTTTCGGAAAAATGGGGGAAAAGAGCTGCCTAACCCGTTTTTAGGGAAAAATTGACCCATAAACCCACCAAACTTGACCCACTTGTATCTTTTTCATCCGAGCTCCGTTTTGGATGATCTTGGTGTCCATGGAAAGCTCTTGGCGAGCCCTACATTTCTGTGATTTTAGATTTCCCCATTTCCTTTCCATCTTTGCAGCTCGAGGTCGCAAAGTCCACGACTTTTCCGGCGGTTTTATCATTTTTCCGGCGATTCCGGCAATGATTTCCTTCGAGTGAGGTATGAAACTTCATCTACTCTTCATAATCTTCGAGTAGGTATGCTTAGCTTGTGCTTTCGTACTCATTTTAGAGTTGGGTGTTTAGAACACCTAGAAATATGGTTTTCTCCGGTGAAATTGGACGGTTTCCGGTTAGAAATTATCGTCGGCCTAGTTGTGAAAAGTGTTTCCCTTGTTGAGCTCTAGCTACCAAGTAAATTTGAGCTCCTCTAGTTAATGTTGAAATTCGGGGTTTGTAAACCCTCCACCTTGACTTCCACCGCGTGTGGAGGTGCGTGGGATCGTTCACGAGTGTTGTCTAGGTTTTAAATACCTTCTAGTGATCATGTGAACCTATGTCTAGCTTGGTTGCCAAAGATTCAATTGTTGGGTATGGTGATCAATTTGGACCGCCACTTGTTTGTGTGATTGACGACAATTCGACCATTGGATCATAATGAAATTTTAGTATGTTATCCTCGAAGCATAATGTGGACTTTGGAAAGTTATGAATCATAAATCGGATTTGCGGATTGTTGTGGACCCCATCGTTGACCGAGAGTTGATTTTTGGTCAACATGTCTCGGAATGTTCTAAATAATAAAATTAGTACCATGGGAGACTTAAGTGAAGTCTAGTGGGCCTACATTGGTTGGAGAGTGACTTGAACATGTGTGATATGGTTATTACCTTGATTTCTTATATTGGTACCATCTGTGAATTTGACTTGATCTTATAATGTCATTCTATTGAAATGTGATTATATATTTATATATATTTATATATATTTAGCCATAGACCTATGTTTATCAAACATGATTTGGCTTGTGTACTGATGATGATCGTGGTAGGTGAATTGACGTGCATATTTGAAAGGTGTTTGAATTACATAGATGGTATGTTATGATGAAATGTGAGTGACTTTAATATGTGTGAATATGAAATGGCTTTATAATCATTTTTCCTATAAATTGTTAATTTTCATATTTAGCCAATGATATAGTTATATGAAGTGGGATTTGACGTGCATATTGGAACATGGTTTGTTTTGTATGAATGGCTTGATTTGATGAGGTGAGGGCTAGTGGTGGACCGTTAACCCATTGTCATGGGGTTTGTTGCTTTGAAACGTGTCAATGCTCGTTTCATTATTTCATTTCTTGTTTCGTTGAGCCTTTATAACTTGAGTAACTTGATTCATGTGTTGTTTCATCGATTGGTGGTTATGCAATGTACTCCGCGATTCCGTTGAGTGATGGTCTGAAATCCTTCCTACTCCACTCTGCGATTCTGTTGAGTGATGGTCAGGAATCGTATCTTGGTTTGGGTTCCGTTGAGTGATGGTCCGGAATCCCTCTTACTCCGTGATCCCGTTGAGCGATGGTCCGGGATTGTATCCACCTTAGTTCATTGAGTTTAGTTTGAGATGGTTGCAAAGGTGTAGGCTTTGGATGAACTATGTCGCCCTACTTCTACTTTCATTGTGTGTATGTGAATATGGATGTGAGATGCTATGGTTGTTTGGATTGAACTTTTGGATGTTTGGGTGACTCCCTCGGTGTTTTCAAAAGTTTGGTATTGATTTCTTAAGAAAGATTTATATTCAAGGTTTTTAAATTATGATTGACGGCTGGTTTTATTATTGTATCACATGCTTATTTTATTGTCCCTCACCCGAGCCTCTCTGCTTATCTGAGTGCCTGAGTTGCCAGTGCACCAATTCCATAATGTTGGCATTGACTTTACATATGACAGGTATGGGTAGATTATGGGAAACCACTTGATATTTTGGTTCCGTTGAGTGGTCCGGAACCCAATGTTGTTGGATTCCGTTGAGTGGTCCGGAATCCTTGCTCTAGTTCATTCCGTAAGGTGATTTAGAATCCTAAATTCGAGTAGATGGGAATTACCCACAATAGATATTGTGAAAATAAATTAGAATTACCATGTTATTATTCTTAAACCCAAATTGGGAATTATGTAGAGTTCTTTAATTAAATTCGTGAAATGATATGTTATCTCACTGATTGCTTAACGAAATTAAATGTTAATATTGTACTTCGTGATTCCTTGACATGTTACAAGCTATGTATTGAAATATAATGTTGGAAGTATAGTGATTAGTATGATGAAGTGAAATGTGATTTGAGTTGTGTATTGGAAATGGCTGTGACATGTGATTGAAACGCATATTGAATTGCTTGGGAGATGTGAGTTATAGTAAATGACCGATGACCCATTGTGATGTGGATTTTGCTCAATATTGCTTCGTTCGTTGAGTTTCGTGAATTGGGTAACTTGAATCATGTCTTGTTCCTTCGAGCCGTTGTTATGTTTCTTGGACTTCCGTTCAATTCGGTTGGGTGGATTGGAACTGAGTTCTGTTTGGATTCCGTTGAGTGATGGTCCGGAATCCCCTTTGGAGCCTTGGTCCGTTGGGTGGTCCAAAATCCCCTTTTCCAAAGATGTAGTCTTCAACTGAATTGTGTTGCTCTAGCCTTGCGTTTCGACTTGTTGTATGTGTTATTGATGATGTGATGGTTGATATTATTGATTGAGGTGATTATGGAATGACGTTGCATATGAGTGAGGTCATCATGAGTATTTTAGTTGATTAATACTTCTAGAGATTAATGTGTGCTTTGTTAATTCTTAACTATGTTACACACTATGAAATGCGATTGTATGTGGAAAACATGATGAATTATGTGATGGTTGAAGTGGAAAAAGTAAATCGTCATGTGGGATTGATATGTTGGATACCATGGTTATGGTTACGACTAGACTCGTTGATAAATGTGGCTAGAGAATGGTATTGTACATCGTTGGTTCTTGAAAATGATATATGTTGTGAATTGCGGTATCATGTTGTGACATAATTGCCTATATATTGTTGGAGGGGAAATCATGATTTTCATATGGGTTGTTATGTAACCCAGAGTCAAGTAATTTCATGCTTGTCGAGTTCTATTGATTGATTGAGAAACGTTATACCTTTCGACTTAATTGGAGTGTGTTATATGTCAATTATTGTGCATGACGAACTACGAATGGCTTGATCCCTGTTTAGGGTACGTAGGCAGTCTAACGGGGAGGTTAGATGCAGCCATAAAGCATACGAAAATAACTATGTGATTCGATTATTGTGTTGTGCTTGCCCATATCTCGGAGGTGAGATATGATAGATACGGATTTTTGGTGACGTCACGTGTCAATTCTGGACGTATGTCGGGATTGGGGCGTGACAATAGGTCTATGGCTAAATATATAAAATTCACATTTTAATAGAAATCATAATTATAAGACCAATTCATATTCACAAATGATACTAATATAAGAAATTAAGATAATAATCATATTTCATATATTCAAGTCGCTATCAAACCAATATAAGCCCACTAGATTTTCACTAGTAATACCCTAAGGTCCGTAAACCATATCTACAATAGCATACTAAAATTTGGTGTCAATTCAATGGTAAGATCGTCAATTGTTAGAACATTCAAGTGGTGGACCTTATCGAAAATATACTCAGCCAACAACATTTCATAAATCGAATGTTACATATCGGAAAATTTGACTTTTTCCAAAAATTCTCAAATTTCACAAGAATAAAGATCTCAACAAGTAGAGTAAACTTTATACTTACAGCCAAGGCTAATTTGGCCGGAAAACACCACAAACTAGCCACGAACCGCCGGAACCCTAAGGTGGGTGTTCTTCAATTCGACTTCCTTGGTGTTCCTACGCCCTAACCACCAGTTGGGTCTTGTTCCTGGAGGGAAGTTGATTAAGGGTGATGGTGCATGGTGATACTCACCGGAATGACGAATCGCCATCGAGAAGGTTCTCCGGTGGAGTTCTACCAGAATTAGACCTTAAAAACCCTTGATTTTTGGTGGAGATGGAAGGAGGAAGATAGCTGAGTAGTTTGCAGGTGATGAATGGGTGCAAAACGCCTGAAAAATGAAGGATTTTAGCTTGAAATTGGGCGGGTCGAAACCGTTTTTTGTGGGTGCACATGTTGACAAATGAGGGGGGGAGAACTTCAGCTTCTCTCTCCTCTCCTCATTCGTTCTTTTCTAATCCTCCTAGCCGGTTCCCTTAACCCAATTATATATTTGGGCCTTTTACCCTCTAGTGGAAATTAAATAATTTTCATAACCTAAAGTTTCACAACTTCAAACATCTGCAACTATACCGTTATAATCCGGACTCACAAACGGTTTTCGCCTATGCGCTCGTGGCTTTGAGACCTATTCGAAAACGTTACTTGTGACCTCGAAAGGTCAATGAGTAAATAATAATTTTCCAAACTTCACTCTTCATAACTAGTTTAATTGAAATCTAATTTCAAATAAATTAATATAAATTCTCGAAAAATAATATAAAATCTCAATAATACAAATACGTAGATTATAACAGTGAAATCCGGAAACGGGATTTCACACAATCACTTAGTAATACGGTTTAGTGATATTCTTCTTCATTTGTAAGTAAGAGATCTTATCTTCGATTCTCGCAAAAGTTGAGTTTGAACACATTATTACTAGTTTATTGTGAGACTAAGTCATCCCCTCTCCTTATTGTAGATAACATCATTTGTTCAAAAAAAAAATGTCAATATATGTCACCATAATAGTTAATGAAGTTAATAAAAATGATCACAAGTGAAATACGGGACAATTCGAGGACGAAAGCAACAATTAATAGAGTTTAGAGATCAAAACTAAATTTATGGTATAGTTTAAAGAACTTTGTTACACTCAACTCTTATAAAAATAACAACTAGCATTCACTTAATGACTTTCGGAATTTAAAACTTTAACTGCTTGTGCTGTCAACTATAAATAGAAAGATAAAAAAAATGACGAATCTTCAAATTAATAAGTGGTGGTTCAATTGTAGTGGGTATTGGTAGAGATTATTGTTTTAAGAGTGATATTAAATTCACCCCATTATTCTATTTTCTCACTACTTTAAATTAAATAGAATATTTTGTTGATAAATTTGCCTCACATAAAATGACTTTAAAGGACCTAATCAAAAAACTATTTTAATAAAGGAAGCTTCTAAATAAAATTAAAAATGAAACAAATGCTCGTCAACCCCGTAATCAACCTTGGCAGTCAACCCATCACCCAACTTCTCCCTCCCAGCCAACCCATCACTGGCTTGATGCCTTGGCTGAGGAAGTCTGAGGCTAATTTAAGTATGGGACTGCCATGTTCTTGTGCTGGATATGATGTAGATGAAGTTCTTTGTGCACTTCATGTTTCCCATCTCTCACACACAATAGCTTGTCATATTCATTCGAATTCGATGACTAAAAATTATGTACAGAGAAGGCCTAGATGGGTGGAGGTAGGAGACTTGGGAGTCGTGATGGTTAGACCTAGCATTTTAGACTTAATCCGTAAACTCGACCCAACCCGCCTGTTAAAATTATTATTTGAGTGGATGTTTAACCAGTCGGGTCATTAACGAGAAAACCCGATAATTACCCGTTAAATAACGCGGTCATTTTGTGTCTGCTGCATGACCTGTTAACGTTTGTAAATTGAGAGTGTTTGCGTAATTTCAATAAGGAATAAGATTCGGAGACAACCGTCGTCCTGACCTCCACTCTCCTATTCTTCTTCTACATCAAATCTCTCATATTCTCCAATTACAAATACACAATTGAATAGCCAACAATCAAAGGAGATTGCTTTTTGCAGAAGTAGCTTATTTCAAAAAGCAACAATGAAGAAGAAGAACAAAGAGTAGCTGCTAAACCCTCCTCCCTCCTCGAAAGCAATATCCACGGCGGAGGCACTGGTGGTCCACCTGCTTTCTGGCTTCGGGTTGGCTATACCTTTCTGGGTGGCCCACAATGTCCATTCCATCCTTCTCATACTTCTCATACTCTCCGTTTGATCTAGTGGGTACCTTCTTCATTTCTAAAATTTGAATTTTTTTGAATTTTTTTTTTCTTTCAATTCTTTATGATTATATTGTTTTTTTATTTTTATTTTTATATTTGTTTTGGGTTTTTGTTTGGAAATTGTTATTAGTATTTTAAAAATCTCATTATGTACTCCTCATAAGTACATTTTTCATTCTAATTATAAAAAGTTTGAAGCGCAAATGAGATTTTTAGAGTGTTAATAATAATTTTTTTTTTTTTCTTTTGAAGGTTTTTGAATGCCCAGATGTGATTCTTCTTTACAGCCGGCATAGGAAGGACAATGAACGATGGTCAATAAGTTATGCTTTTATTATTATGTTTGGTAGCTGAAAAACGGATGTAAAATGTGGGTTAGTGTGGGAAAATGAGATTGTATTTCGTTTTCTTAGCAACCCAATACAAAATACATGTAATTAGTATTGGAATGTAAAATTAAAAAAAAAAAAAAATTGTTAATGGGTGAAATGGGTTAAACGGGTGACTCATTAGCTTAACGAGTTAGGTTTTGGTGACCCGTTAATTTAACGGGTTAAATTCGAATGACCCATTATCTTAACATGTCAGGTTAAAACTGATCTGAACCCAATAAAACCGACCAATTTACAAGTCTAGTGGTGGTTCTACAAGATTTGGGATTGGGGTTGGCTCTGGGTGTTGGTGGGAAGGCGCAGCGCTGTGTTGGTGGTGGTTGTGCGGGTGTATTTTGGGGAAATCATTGTGTGGCTTATTTTTGCACACTCCAACATGTGGTTGGGAGTTTTTTTAATATAAGATGAAATGTCGATTTAGTCACTGAATTATCATCTCAATGAAATTTAGGCATCTGAAATATTTTTTTGATAAAATAAATCCCTAAATTCATCAAAAAATTGCTAATTTTATCCCTAATATTATAATCAAAGCTATTTTTATCCAATTATTCGTCAACTTAAGTCATTTGACACAATTTAGATTGTAATACCGTTCTTTTTTTTTTGCCTATAAGCCCTTATCATTTCTTATAAATTGCGAATCTAACGTAATTTACCCTCCAAAGTTAACTCCATACACTATTTCTATATGAAAAATATTCATCTATTTTCCAATATATATCACATGCAAGTAACATGACTTATGGATCTAATTTATATTAAGGATGCAATTGGCATATTTTTATAATTCAATGATAGACTTTTCTGAAAAAATAGTTTATGGATCTAATTTTCACTCAGGTGATAATTTAGAGACTAAATTGGTAATTCACCCTTTAATATATAATCTTATTTTAGGAATAATGGTGGGTGTAAAAATAGTATTATATTTTTCTTGAGTAATGCTACACTTACCATTTATTTGTACCATCTTTTGTATTATCTCTTTAATAGAGGTAAGGCTCGCCAACCCATGTGGGTCTCATATCTATTAGAGAGATAATACAAAGAGGTGATAAAAATATGATTTCTTTATTTTCTTACTTTTAACGGTGAATGATAAAAATAAGTAGTAAAAATATCGTTTGTCTAGAATTGTGGGTGACAAAGCAAGTGGGGTGAGGAAATAAGAAAGAGGAGTGGACATAGTAATACTTTATTTTTATTTTTTATTTTTATATAATTTGCACTTGATTATTAAATTTCAAGAACTTCAATTTTCAATTAATTTCCTATATAGCGACATAAGAGTTGAATTATTGGTTTCATATCCATTTTCCAACATTATGACAAATCTTCAAATTAGTAAGTTCTGGTTCACTAGTAGTGGGTATTCGTATAGACTGGTAAACGTGCCCACGCTGTGCTGCGAGTTTTAAAATCGTATAAAATATGTAGAAAGTTATAATGTGTATATATACTATTTATATACATATGAAATCTATTTACAACCCTAAAATAAGATTTCAACTTCGACATAACAAAAATAGTTTGCAGAAATCTTAGCAAGAAACAACTATATACATGAAAGGATCCCCTATAATGAATAGTTTGCACAACCCAAGATGATATAGCAAGAAATGAAGAACGAAAAAACTTTCCTTCTGTAAAAATGAAAGTCGTAATAACAACATGAGTTCTAGACATATTTGAAGTGTCGAATATAGAAGCACACTTATTAGCTATTGGATTATACCTCGTAAATGACAAACAGTCAATTTCCGCACCATTTTTCTAGAGCTTCATAGTTGGCATAGTCTGGAGCTACGTAACAAATCTCTCCACTTCTTTGAGATAGTTTCGAGCAATCTGTGGTTCCCAGGGGGCACCTTTGCTTAACATCTCAATGCCAATTCATCAGGAAATCTAGGAATAAGACATTGGTGCAAAGATTCTCTATATTCCAAAAGATTGTTAAATAAAACCAACCAAATACTCGAAACCGAAAAAGAGAAAAACTACATGCGTATAAAGCTATAGATAAGATAAAATTCAGTTCTTTGCGAAACCAAAAAAAATTGAAAAAAAAATAAAACCCAACGAAATAAAAAATGAGTATATGCAATAATAGTCATAATAAGAGTGAGTTCATCAGCTGAAATTTAGTATTTCAGATTGGCCCATTCATCACTTCTATAAAATTTCAATCATGGCATTGCCACTTAGCAAAACTAATATCTTAGTATGAATAAACTGAAAAGCTATATCATTGTAACCCGAATCAACTTATCCAATCAGAAAAGTAGTGTAATATCTTTAGTGGAACATAACCTGGTCAATCCAGCTAGTTTTGTGCGAAACTCATTGAAATCTTTTGATGTCCTTATCATTGAGGTAAACTTGTAGCTCATTTTCTGCACATTGATGAACCCATTCCAACCCAGGCTCATCTTCACCTGCAGAAACATAAATAAATTAGGACAAAGCAACATGATGCCTTGTCTCTCTTTGAGCTTTGAGAAAATGACATACCTTGCAAATACTTAAAACAACTTGGCATGTTCATGCTCCAGCAAATAACATCCATCAGCATATGTCAATTTTAGTACTCGACTACATTCAACTATCTGAAAATGGAGAAAATTTAATAATAATAAAAAAAAAAAAGAAAAAAAAAGCAATACTCTTGATAGAAAAGTGTGGTAATTTGTGGTGCACCTGTAGCCAGACCTCTGTAATGAACTTCAACTGTGACTCAAGTTGGCACTGCATATCGCTCAACTTCTCAAGCTACAGTAACAACATCAATAGTATACATAACTCAAAAAAACGAAAACAGTAGAAACTGAAGGAGAAAATTGTATATATAGAAAAGACACTGCATTAAGCATAAAGCCAGGGACAAAAACCACACAATTGACATTCACATCAATCAGCTATACCAGAATCACTAACCAAGAAAGACATGATAGTAAAATGTTTTACTTACATGCATAGTGCATCTGCTGTAAGTCTGCACGTGCTTTTCGCCAGGACTGCAGTGAAGGGAAGGGAAAAAAAAATTACTTTAACATGAATTATTTAATAAATACCATAGATTGTCATGAAGAACATATATTTTGAAATTATAGATACAATTTATACCCGAAAAAGTAGATAATAGAAACTGCTAAAGCATCAATTGAAAAAATAAAAAGCATCTGCACAAATTTTGACTGGTTTCGTCGTTTTTAGCAGAGTAAATTGTAGCAATAGTCCCTCAACTTTAATCAAATTAGAGCAATGGTCCCTCAACTAAAAATTCATTACTATTGGTCCCTCAACTTATCAAAATGTGTAGTTATAATCATTTTCATCAATTTCGTCAAAATTTTGTAAAAATAAGTTATGTTGGAATAACCATTTATATAATAAGGGTCCCTCAACTCATCAAAGTGTGTAATTATGGTCATTTTCGTCAACTACGTCAAAATTTTTGTCAAAACGAGTTATGCTAGAATGATCATTGCTATAATTGGGTTAAAGTTAAGAGACCATTTCTCCAGTTGAATTAAAGTTGAGGGACTAATGGTAATTGATTTTGAGTTGAGGGACCATTGCCCTAATTAAGTTAAAGTTAAGGGACCATAGCTACAATTTACTCTTTTTAGCAAGAAAGTCAGAAAGAGAAAACTTCATCAAAAGAACTCAAGAACAGTGATGGGGGGATGCCCTTTTTGAGATCAGCAAATGGAAGCAAATGGGTTTTTCCACTGCTCTCGTCGGCTTTCCACCACTTTTCTTTCCACGATGACCAACACGTGTAGATGTGGAGCAGAAAAAAAAGAAAAAAGCGATTGCAGGAAATGGAAGGTAGAGAATGAAACAGCAGAGAAATCCAACAGGAAAGGCCATCGATGAAGAATGCGTGGCCAGCGAGGACAAAGTGGTCATTTCAATGTGTAAAAGAGGGCACACAACAGGTGATCAAGAAGAAACCGAGGGGCAAATCCGTCCAGACACTATTAATGAACAATGGGGTCCCCAACTGGGTTTTAGTATATATAATTTAATATTTTAATTTTGCACTTGAATTATTGATTTTTTAATGACTAAAATTTTCTATTAATTTCCTATATAGCGACATAAGAGTTGAATGATTTGTTCATATACATATTCTAGCGTTATGACAGCTGGCTATACAAGTTTATCAAGTCTCCTTCACATCAACATGACATCCTGCTTATTTTCTGGATGACTACACACATGATATATGTAATTGGAAAGGGATCTTCTCCAGATCCCTTCCATCAAATCCTCTATATTCATAAATTCGGGTTTTTGAAACTTGATACAACAGTTACAAAAAAGAGACTCTTTTAAAAGTTATAATAATTTTAACCATTTGATCAAATTTTTAATGTCCAAATTTATAAATTAAGAGGATTTGATGGAAGGGATTCGAATATTGCTACTTTCGTCTTCCATTCAAAAAATTATATAGTACTTCAAAATATTTTATATTACGTAATTTTTAATTGTTCAATGTTACATGATGTACAAACACAATGGGGAAATAATTGTAATTTCACCATAGTAAAATATTAGCACCTGGATTGTTTGTCCTCCCCATCTCATACCTTTCCCATCCCCTTCTATATTATGTGGTTACGGTTAAGCCACGTCAATATTTTATATTAATTTTTTTTATAGAAATAATAAGACAAAAAACAATATAAATATAAAATGTTGACGTGGCTTAACCGTGATCACAGAAATAAGAAGAGATGGGAAGGGTATAGGATGGGAAGGACAGACAATCCACGTCCAAAAGATTAATACGCAATTCTGCATAGCCCAGCATGTAGAAGGCTACATGTGATGACGTGGGCACCATTCCACTATACAATGCAATTTACCATTTTCATCTGTAGAAGAAGATTAAGTAAATAAATAATAAACGAAGTAATCGTGTCTATAAATACAAAATTTTGAGATTGCTGTCAATAAGTTGGCTAGAAACTCATTTTTCAACAACCTGATGCCCCATGTGATTTAGCATTTGGATCAAATAAAAAAGCTCATACTTTATCTTTTAAACATTGTAATGTCATACATCAACTTACGATTTATTATAATATAAGATCTCTGTTAAAAATTTTTGTCAAATCGATTGTTAAGTGATAATGGGGCATTGAGCGCGCCCACTTCCACACCCATTTATTAAAAAATAAAAAAGAGAAAATGACATTATAACATCTCAACTTTGAGTCACGTAACAAACTCATACCTCATCTTTAAACATTGGAATGTCATACATCAACTTACAAATTTATTGCAATGTCGGACCTCGTTTGCTTACCCATCAATTTGTCTATTAACTGTTAGCGTGGTAGGTGTTGAGCCCACTAAAACTCCACGTTGCTGACATGTCCAAGTTTCGGTGTGTGTGTATACATACATACATACATACATACATACATACAGACATACACAATTGGAACAACTTAATTAAAAGGGTAACTGAAAAACTAAACCATAGCATTACGTTGATTAATGATAAATTAACTTAAATTTCAACAATGAGTGGATAGCTAACAGAGGCTTTCTGATCAAGTGATCATGCGACCTGCTGAGGCTTACTGATCAACTTAAAAGACTTACTGGTCAAGTGCTTGCTTGAATCAGATTCAAACCCCAACATAATAGAATAAAATAAAATTATTTTCATAGCTATTACAGCCAGTGCAATGTCGTCGAGGAATCAAATGTGCTAAATAATTGGTGTAGATTCCCACGCTAAAGTGCTAAATAATTGCCATGAAAATTAAGTTTTAATTTAAGATTGACGTCAACTAAGACAGCCATTTCTTACCAACCATATACCAGACTAAGTCCTCACTTTTGGTCTTTTTTAATTGCATTTCTCTGTCGTACCACGTTATCTTTCTCATGCATTATTTATCTCATCTTCTTCTGCTAAGAGAGTTATTCTTCCCATTGCCCTTCTGTTGTCTGGTTTTGGTTTCTTCATCACAGCAACCTTCCTTTGCTTAATCTACTTTCCTTTACTTATAAAAGTGAAAAGTCGAATCCGAAAATCAAAAGAAAAAAAATAATATTACGTTCTGTCAATTTCGTTGTTTCCCGTGCCTCTCGATTTCATTTTTTGACAATTTCAATTTCCCATTACTCAGTTTTACTTAGAAAGGGAAAAGAAGGCATACGTACGCAGTTAGCTTTATAAGCAAACAGCTTGTGCTTCAGTGTTCTACAGGCAAAGTAATTTGGAGAGACAAGGTATTAGGTGCGTCTTTTGATTTTTCCTTGTTTTTTGTTTCATTCCTCTGCTCATTATGAGTTTTTTAGTTGTTTGCGTGAATTTGTTCGTTTTGTTTAACCCATATTATTGCTTTGCCAGTCAAGTTGAGATCAAGTTGAACAACTGTCAAATCTGAAACGTATACGTTGATGATGAGATGCTAGGATGTTATGGGGAACACTGATAGATAGTCAACCCTTTGGTTAAAGCGGCGCCCCCAGGGTCCTAAACCCTAAAATCTTTGATCTAAAGTCTACGAACTTCAGGTTCACATACGTAAGTTTCTGCAAGTCACACATAGTACCAACAATAACATATTTAAAATACAAAACTGAATTCTAATCCTTAAAAAAAATATAACTTTCAAACTAAAACATTGTGTAAGATTAAAATCAAATTTAGTCCCTTAATACATTTAGTAACCTCATAATTATATTATTTTTCTTTTTCTTCATTTAATTATATATATATATATATATATATATTTTTTTTTTTTTGTTATGGTTGTTTAGGTAAACTATGTTTCAATACACTTTGTGTTCTGCATTTATGTAGATTAATTCATTTAATATATTTTAGTATAGTTATTTCGGTATAAATTTTGGTACAGACATTTAAGTACATCTTATATTTTGGTACAAACATTTAGGTACATCAATTCATTTTAATATATTTTCGGTATTCGGCGTTTCCAAAATGGATCCTATCAAATATTTCACATTTTCTATGATCATCTTTATTTTAGGTATTTGAATGTAGGAGGAGGTGAAGGCCCTTTATTGAAGTCTGGCCCTACAGCTCAACCTGGGAAGTGCGGTAATCAAGGTAGATTAATTCATTTAATATATTTTAGTATGGTCATTTCGGTACAGACATTTAAGTACGTTAATTTAATATAATATGTTTCGGTATCGACATTTAAGTACGTCATAAACATTTAGATACATCAATTCCTTTTAATATATTTCGGTACACTTATATATTTACTTGTTTCTTATTTGTCATTATTTTTATTTTTTGAATGTTTTTTCATTTAGGTACATTTATAAGGATATAATTGGAGGAAGTTAAATAAATTAATAAATTAAAATGTGCATATTAACAAATTCACATATTTAATGGGAGACATTAATTGAATATTATACACATTAAACATCAAAACAAAAACAGAATATGCATTGGAATTTGAATTAAACTACACATCTAGAAGCTAAATAAATACGCAATCTAACATCAGATTTTAATTAAATATCAAATTTTCGAAGTATTAAAGTTCAAAAACTTCTATTTAAAATTTATGACAATCCAACGATTGTATTGGCATGTTCACGAAATGGAACGACGGTCAATTACGATTTTTTCAACCAAACATTTGAATATGGAAAATAAATCCAAGAAATAAGTTCATAAGATAGAGGACCACTCATTGACACTGGAACATGCTACAATTATTAGTCCTCGCCTTGCGACTTGCAGTGGTTTGACGATCGGGGCGAATCTCTGCCATTTTCAAATTAGGATTTTTTGAGTTTTCACGAAATGCTTCACTTTGGCGGTGGTGAAGCTAGTCGGCTTCGCCGAGAATTGGCAGGTTGATGGCTAAGCTCGCGGGTTAAAGACAAAAGATAGAGATTTGGATTCAATCTCTTGAAGCACTACTTTTGTTTTGGAATCACCCTTGAGGAAGGGCTTGACCTTCTCCTTGAATGGTACCTCAAAAATTCCTTCCTTTGATCTCCTTTGATGATTGAACAAGTTCTCCATATGTTACAAAAATATGAAACCTCTAAGTTTCAACACCATAAGGTTGATGTGAAGAACAGAGTTATTTATAAGTGAATTGGTTGCTAGCTAATTCACTTGTAAGTCCGGCTCTGGTAGTAAGATTTAAGAGAATGAGGTTCTATCTAACCAAACAACAAAGTTGAAAGAGCGCGCGAAAACTGTATATAGAAGTTTGCCAAAAGCTATAAGAATATGTCTAATCATGTTTTATATTTTTAGTTAAATTTTAGGGTAAATTACAAAAAACTACCTCAACTATGGGTTGAATGACACTTTCATACCCCATTTTTTTAAAATGACAATGTCATACCTCAACTTACAAATTTGTGACAATGTCAGACCTCCGTCAGTTTTTCTATTAATTTCTCTGTTAAGTGCTAACGTGGCTAGAGACGGGGCCCATGATAGGAGCATATTCATGCGACTTAAATGGCTTGTTCTCGTGCATTTACGTTATGTTTCTTTAGTTATTTTAGTACTTTAAGCTATTTTCGTGTGTTTGTAGGTCCAAAGGGCTAAAGGAGCAAAAATATGCATTTTGGAGACTTTTGGAGCACTTTTGGGCTAAGGATGGATAGCTTATGCTTGGAGCCAAAGTGTTGGACGAAATTGAAGACCTAATTGAAGACCAAAGTGTTGGAACCTTGTTCCCTTTAGTTTTAGGACATTTAAACCTTTCCTAATCACAATCATGCCATGCATAACACACCAACAACAACCTAGCCGTGAATAACATTCCATTTCCACCACTTTCCAACTTAATTCACATGCATCCCATTCTTTATTTTTCCCTTTAATCATTCATCCATACAATCTGCCATCTTTCACAAACACTTAAACCTTTGCTGCAACCTTCCACCTTTCTCCCAAAACCGTGCACATGCACTCCCATTCTTGAATCCTTTGCATCCACATGCACTTATTCCTCCATCATTGCAGCCACATATAGCTTTAATTCACATGTCCATTTTCTACTTGCATTTCCAACTTTGCACATGCATTCATCATCATAACCTAGCTGTCATTCCACTTTAATCACATGCATAAATCAGCCACATGCATCTCCCATCACCATTCCAGATTTCCACCAAGTTCCTAGCTGTCATGTTCCCTCTTCTTCACCTATAAATAAGCATCTATTGTAGCCACAATTCATACACTCTTCCATATTCAGAAAATCATCCATACACACCAACAACATTCCCTACTAATCCAAACACCATCACTTCCTTCACCATTCCACAAAACCTATCATTCTACATCATCCATAATCCCCAAAACTCACCTTAGACCTTGTACTACAACAACGAGGAAGAGAAGAGTGCCTAAACGTTCATACAATTCAAGTTTGAGTTGTTGGAATGTTTAGGTGTTTCTTTGATTTCAATGTTTAAATTCAATTCTCTTTGTTTTGTACGTATGAGGAATGGAAGAGAAGAGTGCCTAAACGTTCATACAATTCAAGTTTGAGTTGTTGGAATGTTTAGGTGTTTCTTTGATTTCAAAGTTATGAGGAACTAAACCCCCCCTTGGCTAGGGGGGGATTCGAAATATATGTTTATGCTTGCATTTTGATTTGATTACTTCTAATTGCGTTTCATAAGTTGTGGATTCAATTTGTTTAACCGTTTGATTGATAACTTATTTATGTATGTTTATTGAGAGTGCACGCTTAATTTTCATGCATGAATATGACGCTAGAATATAAGTGAGTTTCACCTAATAGTTACGAACTTATATTCACAAGTAGTGGAGGTTGATCGCGTTAAACGAATTCCTGGCATAAGTTTCATGCGTATTCCATAGTAACGAATGCCTCGTCAACACTTATAATTTTCATAGAGCGTAATGATTCTTGCTTGTATCTCTATTATGCAATCATGTAGGGGACTTGTGGGGAATGTTTTGGGTTGTCGTATGCAATCATCCAATTCAATAACGTTAGGAAGATTTGAAGGTTAATTAGTGCATCACGGTTAACTTGGGGTGTTGAGAATTAATGGTTTATTGAAATGCAATTGGAAATCGTTTTATTATGCAAGTGTAACATGTGTGGAGATGAACCCCTTGGCTAGCATCCATTCATTCCATTTCATCAATTTCATATTTACATTCTGTTTTAATTGCAATCTCTCCATTTAATTTAGTTTCGTCAAAACCTTAATCCCCCCTTTACTTTATTGTCCAATTTAGTTAGAAAATGTCTTAGTTTGTGTTTATAAGTGTTTTGATTCAATTTATTACACAGATTCGTCCAAATTCAGCAAAGTGCTCAAAACTGCCCAGAAAGTGTTTTTAAGGCAGTTTTGAGTGTTTTGGGTGATGTTTGAGTCTTTTGGTTTGTTTTAGTGTTTTAAAGTTTAGTTTTGCATTCTTTGAGTCTAGTATAGTGTTTTATATTGTGTTTTTACGTTTTTGAGTCAAATCCAAGTGATTAACAATCCCTCCTAATCCCCGGTCCAGAACGATCCCTACTTACATACTTACTACAATTGATAAAAAGAGGGTTTAATTTGTGTGCGTTTAATTCTCGCATCAAATTTTGGCGCCGTTGCCGGGGATTAGCAACTTTGCTAATCCTTTGGATTGTTATTTTCGTTTTCTTATTAGTTTTAGTTTTAGTTTCTGTTATGTATTTTAGTTCTAGTTTTTTATTTGTGTTTTGTTTGTTGAATTCAAGTACTAGAGAAGCACAACATGGCACTTGATAATGCTTCTCTTTTGTCACAGCTCATGGAAAGGTCCCAAATGCAAAGCGTTGGTACATTTGATCTTCAATCAAGGAATAACGTGTTTTCCAATACTTATAATTCGGATTGGAGTGATCATTCAAACTCTATGTGGTGGGAACCTCAACATGTTCAACAAGAAGGATATTGGCCGCCATATGAGGAGTTCTATTCAACGCCTATGCAGCCACCACAACCTCATATTCAATATGCCCAACCAAACTCAAGTTCGTCAATAAATTATAATCAAAAGCTTAATGAATTAATTTGTTTGGTGCAGGGCTCACAAAATCAAGACAATGAGGCTCAACAAGAAGGATATTGGCAGCCACCATACGAGGAGTTTTATTCAACGCCTATGCAGCCACCACAACCTGCCCAAGGTAATGTAGGTAATTCAAATGATAATGATACGATTTTTCAATTACTTACTACTTTGACGCAGGGAGTCCAAACTCAAAACAAAGAGAGGGAAAATCAAGACAAAAGGTTGGACTACTTGGAAAAGCAAATTGGGCAGATCACGGAGTTCGTAGGACAGTTTCGAGACCAAGGCGAACTCCCTAGTTCAACCATTGCAAATTCGAAGGGAGGATTTGAAACACCTTTGCCGGAAGCACCTATTGTTCCTACGCCATCTAATTCAAGTAAGGTTGTTCCAAATTTAATTAGTTCTAACCCCATTCCACCTAATGTCCCTATTTCTTGCGGGTTCATGAATTCCAAGGAAGAAGAAAGTGAAAAAGACATCTTGGAAGCCCTTCCAAAGGTGCAAAGTATGGAATTTCATGAATTCATCAAAGAGGATATACTTGAGACAACAATTCCCAAAGAAGTTGGATTTTATGACACGGGACAAGTCATAACTTTCGAAGGGGTGTTTATTCTTAAATTCATGTCGGAGCACAAAGGTAAGCCGCCTCCCCGAATTTCAATTTTCTTTTATACTAATATGTCGTTAATGATTCAGGCATCCATTCTAGAATTGAAACTATTACCGGATCATTTCAAGTATCACCGCCCATTCAAAGATCAATTTTATGCCGTGCAATAAAAATAAAAAATAAAAAATAAAAAGAAATAAAAAAAAAATGGCAGAATGTAACTTTCACAAAGGTTGTTTGCTTGAAGCCCCACTACTGGGCAAAACTCTCGGAGCGGGAGGCATCGAAGAAGAGGCCTCAATACTTGGTGGAACGCTAGATGAGCCAGGAAAAATGTGCCTCTGGAAGAAAGCCGCAAGCCTTTGACAGTCACTTTGACGGTCACTTTGCATTCGACCATTGGATTCTTGCAGCTTATCAAGCTTCCTCTTCATGCCCGTCGAATAGTTATTTGCAAGCACATGCAAACTTCTATTCTCATACTTCAACTGCTTGATCTCTTGCTTGAGATTTTCCACCTCTGCCATCAACGATTCAACCTGACGGGAGCGAGCAAGTAGGCGTTGGCCCATGTTGGACACAGAGCCTGCACACTGAACGCTGAGAGCGAGGGACTCTTGAACGGCCAACTCATCGGACCGTCCTGAAAGCAGCCTACTATCCTTAGGAGTGAGGAGGTTCTTAGCTACTATCGTAGTTGTTGTTGCATCCGTCATCATGGAGTCCTCACCTGTAAGAGGACCGTTAGAAGATAAGAAAGAAGGGCGCCATACATTACCTTGACGGGGCGCAACCGGATCGCTGCTGAGACTCAAATCTAAGCAAAGGTTCGATGGGTTAGTCATTTTTCAAAGTTGTTCAAAGAGGAGGTATGGATGGAGTTAAATCTCAAAAGGCCGGAGTAGATTTTCAAGAATGGGAAATCTTCAGAGTGTGTATGTTGGGGTGATCGATACCGCTATAAAAAGCCAAGGCGACACGACCACCGATTCAAAAATCCAGATTTTCCTGCATAAAGTTCGGCGACGCGTTCGCGGCTTTTCAGAAAACGCGTTCAACTTTGTCAAAAGATATCTGACAAAGTCGAAAACACGTGGAGGCCATCATCGCAACTACACATCTTTAGCCGACAAGCGCAAAGTTCGGCGACGCTTTCTCTGCTTTTCAGAAAACGCGTGTAACTTTGTCAAAAGTGGCGCTCGTTCAGAAATCGAAGAGGCGTCGTTCAGAAATCGAAGAGGCGTTTGTCGACAAGGGTAAAAGAACAGTACCACCACTTGCTATTGAGAAATCCCTATATATGTCGACCTTCATCTCTTATGGCAAGGCAGACCTGAAAAAAAAAATGTCCAACTCTTCCACACCTCTGAGGGCGCACTCCCAGTAAAGCCTCTTGAAATACTCAATTTTTTCTCCCCCAAAGAAGATACCAGATACCTAGAGTACAGATGAGGCAGAAGGAAACGGTAGATCGAAGCATGTGGAGACAGCCACAACAAATACATGTGCTGCTTCATTCGCCGTTTCTTCAAAAGCAAAGGTATCTCATATCATCAAGGTCTAAAGAAAAAGTATCTCATATCATGCTCTTTCCCTATCTTTTCCTTTGCCCTTGATATTACTCGCATGGCAAAGTGAAAGAAGCAATCAGCCGGCACTTGGAGTCAGTCTTCCGATCTGGTTCCGACTGCCGGGAATCTATTCCTGGTTGCTTACCTAGCGTTGCTCTCGAGTAGTCATCTTCAACGGTTGATACACTTCCAGAGAAGGGACCACTTCTGCAAAGATTGAACAAAGAAACAGATAAAAGGAGTAAGCTCAGACCTTCGGGGGAGAACAAAAGAATCCTGCTGCCCAGTTCAAGAGTAGCACAAAGGAAAATCAACGATGGGGGGAAACCAGTTCAAGAGTAAGCCTGTGGAATCACCAAGATCAAAGCCTCAATGAGATTACCAAGGAGAAGATGGAATTTACACTCCATAACCAGATTTGCATCCCTAAACTCTTCTCTTTGTTAGTTACATTCTGCCATGTTTAGTATGTTTAAGTGCTTTTTATGTGTTTACTTATGTTTTGTGTGAATCTATGCTTAAAACATTGAGGACAATGTTTGATTTAAGTGTGGGGGGGTAACTAAGTTTATTTGATGCAAATTCGTGGGATTTTATCACCCATAACTTCAAATGTTGTTCCTTGCTGTTTTATGGTATTTTTAAGTTGTTTTAGAGTGTTTTAGTATGTTTTGTTTTGATAACTCCGAAAATCACATAAAAATTTGAAAAACATGTTTTGAAAAGCCTAAAAAGAGTGTTTTGAGTAGTTTTTGTGTGTTTGTGTCTTAGGGTACCTTCCAACACAATGATAAGGATTTGGTTTGTAATTGCATGACTGTTAAAAAGAGTTATAAACATGGATGAAAGTTTGATTTACTCTTGGTATATGCTTGGTTATGGTTATAATGTATGACTTCACATGCAATCATAAAAGAAAAATTCGTTTTTGTAACATGCTTGAAGGAAGGAACTCAAACAAACGCTACAACCTTGTGAGACTTGAGCCTAAACGTTCTTTGAAAGTTATTTTCTGTGATTCTTTGTTTTCTAAAGTTGTTGCATGATCTCATTATTCCTTGCTTGGTTGCTACTTAGAATGCAATTGTATCATGATAGAACTAAATGCTAGAACTTATATCTGTTTCATTCAAAGCATGACATTGAATTGCATAACATATATCAAGATGAAGTTGTGCAGTTGCCACCATAGCCAAATAGCCTTACTTCCCATAAATTCGTATATATTGTAAGTTTTAACCCCGTTGAGCCTTGTTTAGCCTTTATTCTTTGTTTACCCACATTATCCTCACCTAGCCTAGTTTAGGACTGTCCACACCCTTGTTCTTAAAAGATAGTGAGCATGACTTAAATGAATTCCTTTTGAGTTACATTATGCAAGAAAATGAGTGTGGGGGAGAGAATGTTTTGTTCTTAAGTGTTTATGTATGTTTTGAGAGTCAAAAGAAAAGAAAAAAATTGTGAAAAACATATGAAAAAGAAAAACAGAAAAGAAAAGAAAGAAAGAAAGAAAAAAGAGCTTGTTCTCCCTTTTTGTTCAAAAGTTGAGTTTTCATTCAAAAGGGAATTCTAAGTGCCTAATTCAATACTTTGTCACTATTGCTTTAAGAATGTTTGTTTATCCTTCACCTTTCATTGTTAGACAATACCCTAGCCCCGTTACACCCCTTTGACTACTATCTTGATCGTTATGTGTTCAATAATGTGGAGTTTGGAATTGATATGAGCTTATGGAATCACTGGTTCTCATTCTAAGTAGTAGCATTCCATTCATGAGATCATATTCATGTCATTATCGTAAATCCAGAAAATGCTTTCTTTGTTATAACATATGTGAGATACTAGTCTTTCATGTTTACATCAATCTCTCACATATAACTAGTGTAGGGTGTGTAGTCAGAAAATCTGTGTGAAAATAGAGTGCATTCTAGTAAGGAATTGAGGAAATTCTCTAAGGCATGTTACTACATTCGAAATGTGTTTTAAATGCTTAATTGTGAACTAGTATGTGGTGACTATGATTAAGAATGTACTTAAGTGTAAAGATGGCTAAAATCTGTGGGAATAATGATTTTTAACTTGTCATGTGCATTGGAAATCCGTGAGACGATTGTTGGAAGGTGTAGGTGGTGTTTTGTTCGTTTTGTGTTTTGTTTTGCTCGAGGACTAGCAAAAGATAAGTGTGGGGGTATTTGATAGGAGCATATTCATGCGACTTAAATGGCTTGTTCTCGTGCATTTACGTTATGTTTCTTTAGTTATTTTAGTACTTTAAGCTATTTTCGTGTGTTTGTAGGTCCAAAGGGCTAAAGGAGCAAAAATATGCATTTTGGAGACTTTTGGAGCACTTTTGGGCTAAGGATGGATAGCTTATGCTTGGAGCCAAAGTGTTGGACGAAATTGAAGACCTAATTGAAGACCAAAGTGTTGGAACCTTGTTCCCTTTAGTTTTAGGACATTTAAACCTTTCCTAATCCCAATCATGCCATGCATAACACACCAACAACAACCTAGCCGTGAATAACATTCCATTTCCACCACTTTCCAACTTAATTCACATGCATCCCATTCTTTATTTTTCCCTTTAATCATTCATCCATACAATCTGCCATCTTTCACAAACACTTAAACCTTTGCTGCAACCTTCCACCTTTCTCCCAAAACCGTGCACATGCACTCCCATTCTTGAATCCTTTGCATCCACATGCACTTATTCCTCCATCATTGCACCACACTCCCATCCATTTCATCATTGCAGCCACATATAGCTTTAATTCACATGTCCATTTTCTGCTTGCATTTCCAACTTTGCACATGTATTCATCATCATAACCTAGCTGTCATTCCACTTTAATCACATGCATAAATCAGCCACATGCATCTCCCATCACCATTCCAGATTTCCACCAAGTTCCTAGCTGTCATGTTCCCTCTTCTTCACCTATAAATAAGCATCTATTGCAGCCACAATTCATACACTCTTCCATATTCAGAAAATCATCCATACACACCAACAACATTCCCTACTAATCCAAACACCATCACTTCCTTCACCATTCCACAAAACCTATCATTCTACATCATCCATAATCCCCAAAACTCACCTTAGACCTTGTACTACAACAACGAGGAAAAGAAGAGTGCCTAAACGTTCATACAATTCAAGTTTGAGTTTTTGGAATGTTTAGGTGTTTCTTTGATTTCAATGTTTAAATTCAATTCTCTTTGTTTTGTACGTATGAGGAATGGAAGAGAAGAGTGCCTAAAAGTTCATACAATTCAAGTTTGAGTTGTTGGAATGTTTAGGTGTTTCTTTGATTTCAAAGTTATGAGGAACTAAACCCCCCCTTGGCTAGGGGGGGATTCGAAATATATGTTTATGCTTGCATTTTGATTTGATTACTTCTAATTGCGTTTCATAAGTTGTGGATTCAATTTGTTTAACCGTTTGATTGATAACTTATTTATGTATGTTTATTGAGAGTGCACGCTTAATTTTCATGCATGAATATGACGCTAGAATATAAGTGAGTTTCACCTAATAGTTACGAACTTATATTCACAAGTAGTGGAGGTTGATTATAAACAATCGCGTTAAACGAATTCTTGGCATAAGTTTCATGCGTATTCCATAGTAACGAATGCCTCGTCAACACTTATAATTTTCATAGAGCGTAATGATTCTTGCTTGTATCTCTATTATGCAATCATGTAGGGGACTTGTGGGGAATGTTTTGGGTTGTCGTATGCAATCATCCAATTCAATAACGTTAGAAAGATTTGAAGGTTAATTAGTGCATCACGGTTAACTTGGGGTGTTGAGAATTAATGGTTTATTGAAATGCAATTGGAAATCGTTTTATTATGCAAGTGTAACATGTGTGGAGATGAACCCCTTGGCTAGCATCCATTCATTCCATTTCATCAATTTTATATTTACATTCTGTTTTAATTGCAATCTCTCCATTTAATTTAGTTTCGTCAAAACCTTAATCCCCCTTTACTTTATTGTCCAATTTAGTTAGAAAATGTCTTAGTTTGTGTTTATAAGTGTTTTGATTCAATTTATTACACAGATTCGTCCAAATTCAGCAAAGTGCTCAAAACTGCCCAGAAAGTGTTTTTAAGGCAGTTTTGAGTGTTTTGGGTGATGTTTGAGTCTTTTGGTTTGTTTTAGTGTTTTAAAGTTTAGTTTTGCATTCTTTGAGTCTAGTATAGTGTTTTATATTGTGTTTTTACGTTTTTGAGTCAAATCCAAGTGATTAACAATCCCTCCTAATCCCCGGTCCAGAACGATCCCTACTTACATACTTACTACAATTGATAAAAAGAGGGTTTAATTTGTGTGCGTTTAATTCTCGCATCAGCCCACTCACTAATCCAACTAGTTTAAAAAATAATTAAATATATTTTTAAAAATTAAAAATTATAAAATTAAAAAATTAAGAATAAAAAAAATTAAAATGGCCTAGGGGTACGGGCCTCCCCTTTCTCCACCCGCACCAACCTTCTTCTTATGTTCGACAAACCCCAAACTCTTCCCCGTACCCACCCCCATCCCCCATCCCCCACCTCTTCCCTTCCCCTACCTCTTCTCGTCCCTTTCGAACCTAAACCCAAACCCTAATTCCTTATTTTCAAACAGAAAACCCTAACCTTCCCCACCTGTCCCCCCAACCTTCCTCCACCATCCTCTCTCTCTCTCTCTCTCTCTCTCTCTCTCTCTCTCCCTGGGCTACCTACAACTATTCCCCCATCCATCAGAACCTCAACAACAACGCCGCCCAGAACGACGTCGTCCAAAGCCAAACCACCCCAAAGCAGAAACCCAAATTCAAGCCCGCCGAAGTCAAGAAGAAGATAATAATGGAGTACATGCCATCACCCAGAGTCTCTTCTCTCTCCAACGTCTCGGATCATCCCCATCCCGGAAGCCGACGACGAGGATGACGAAGATGACGCCATCGCATACCCCGAGACCGACGACGTCCAAAAGTTCCAAGCTTTTTCGTCAATCCCAACTCTTCATATTCTGATGCTCAAATCAACGGCAGAGATTTTAAAGCCAATAATAATGTACAAGTGCAGATTTTGCCCGAATTGGCTTTGCTCTCTTCGGGTCAAGGATTCGACACTTATGTCGTGGCGTTGCAGAGAAGGGATCGGGGAATTCGATGACGGGTTTTTGGTGGCGGAGAATCCGAGCTTCGGAATTCCCGACGGCATGAGGCATAGTAGCTTCGTGAGGGAGGATAGGGAGTTCATGGCATTGGGGAGAAAAAGTGTCGACATTTTGTCAAGTTCCGGGCCAGCGAAGAGAGAGAGATGAGAGATAATGGTGGATGAACGTTGGGGGGGGGGACGGGTGGGAAAGGTGGGTAGGGTTTCTGGGTTTTGGGGATGATGTTGTCCAGAGAGAGAGAAGGGAGAAAGACGTGAGAAAGAGGAGAGGGAGAGATAGAGGGTGGATCCCACAATTTTATATAAAAAATAATTTTAATTTTATAATATTTAATTATTAAAAATATATTTAATTATTTTTTAATCTAGTTGGACTAAGGAGTGGATCCCATCTTAAGCCACGTCAGCACTTAACAGAAAAATTAACAGAAAAACTGACGGATGTCTGACATTGACAAAAATTTGTAAGTTGAGGTATGATATTATCATTTTAAAAAGATGAGGTATGAAAGTGTCATGATACTAATAGTTGAGGTAGTTTTTTCTCCTTTACCCTAAATTTTAACTAGGAGCTTCCTAGAAAATCTCTACTAAACCGTAAACTCTAATTTAGGAAGTCATAATAAATATGTACTGATAGAAACATAGTTTTTTATTTGAAAGGTTATTAAAGAACAGTAATTAATGCAATAGGATTAGGAGCCTTAGGATCTTCTTTCTCACTTCCTAAATTTAGGTGCTGCTAGCAATTCTGGTTTACTAAAAACATGATAGGGAGTGTGATTATAGTTGAAATTTTTTAAAGGAAAAAGAAATGCTAAGGAGATTCTCTCAAAAGTGGAATTCTCTATTAACTCTTTGCCACCTCACTAATGAGAAATGATAAGGGTGCTCTCTAAAGAAAATGAGAAATGTTAAGAGAGCACTCTCCTTAGCATTTCTCAAAGTAAAATATAGAAGAATGCTAGCTACATCTTCCCACTTGTTTTTCCCATTCACTAAGTGACATGTGGAGTTCACTGTCAGTTAAAATCTCATATTTACCGTGTTAAAAAATCTAATTACTTTATTTCCACAGATACCCCTCATTAAGAATGCTGATGTTCCTACTCTAGTGTCTTATTTTCCTACCCTCTATTTAAAAAAATGTTAATGACATATTTATCCTTTTAAAAGATGACTTTTAAATCCCTATTTAATTAATTACTTAAAATTTGAAAAAAAAAAAATAATAATTTACAATAATAAAATTAATGGTGGGTGGGGTGTGTTTTCTGCTGCGGAGAGGCTAGGAAAGATTTGGGCTAGAATCAATAGAAAGGTAGGAAAAGGAATAGGTGTGTGCTAGATGGAGGTGAAAGACTTGAACGGAGGGAAGATTGGGCCATTGATATGGAATTTGGTGACAACAAATGATGGGGATCTGGGTGTTAGTAGGAAGAGATATTATGAAAGGGATGCCACGATTTTAAGGATAGGCGTGCACGTGGTTTGAAAGAGACGATGCATGTCCAGTCTTGTATTTTCTTTCAATTTTTTCTTGTTTTATTTATTTATTTTAATATTATTGAAATATATATTAGAGTTATTTAAAACAAAATGTATTAGGGTTATTTTGGAAATAATGGTGGGTGGGGAAATAACTTTTGTTTTTTTTTTGAGCAAACGATATTATCTACACTAAGGGGGGGGGGCGTGAGCTTAGCCTCACAATGAGTTAGCAATAATGTGGTTCAAATTCGCCTTTAGCGAGAATCGAACATAAGACCTCTCACTTACAAGTGAAGAGGAATATCACTAGACCGTAGTACTAAGTGGCGGGAAAATAACATTTTACTTTTGAACTTTTTATAATGGGTGGAATTATCATATGAGTGGTAAAATAGGACACTGAGGTGAGTGTAGTAGCACTCCTCATTAATCTACCAATTCTTAGCCATTCCTAAAGACCCAAATTGAACACCCACTAGGATTTTTATACACAGAAATGTGTTCATCAAGTACAACGTTGAATACAACTTCACTCACGCCTTTGTCTATCTCTCCAATGTCGATTTCAACTCTTATCTAAGGAGTCCAGTTGCGATGCTCTTGCAACACACTAAACTAAACTATCTCTCCTTCCTCTATAACCGGCTAAACTATCTCTCCTCCCTGTATAACCGGCTAAGAGAATTCATTGAACCTTTTTTGGACTTCATGGATTTAATTTCTCACACAACTTCACTCCATGGGCCCCGTTTAGAGCTAGTCCGATGAACCTTGAAGTCCGTGACAAATTTCAAATCCAAATGAATTCTCAATGTCCGTAAGATTAATTGACTTTTAATTCAATCTCTTCATTTTATGAATTAACTATTTAATTGGTTTTTTTTTTTTTTGGGTAAAATAAGGGGGTAAAAAAAAATCTCAAACAAAATTAAAAAATAACATTCAAACTCACAAAACGAGCCTTGGAGATCCCTAAGTATTATCCATCAACACATCCTAATCAACATAGAAGGATTATGAAAAATGCTGACTCCCAAATCCATGTTGTAGCTCCACCTATCTAAATGATCAGCAACAGAAAATCGTTTCAACTGAGATTGAGTCAATTCAAATTGCCTAATTAAATTGAAGTGCAGTAAAATTAAAAGTAACATTGATTATAAGAAAGAATTGTAAGGATTGAGTTCTTGATTTAAAAACAATGAACAATAACAAGACAAATAAAAATAAAGGAATAGAGATGCAACAAAATAGAAACAAATTATAAACGAGAAGAGTGAGTCACTAGGATTTCATCATAACCAATCCAACCTATTTCAAGTAGTAAATTATTAATGAATAATCATTTAAAATAACCGTCTAGTTCCTCTAATTCATATAGTATCCATGGTATCTGGATTACTATGTATACTCTTATGTGCTAACAGTTTATGACATATAGATTACTAAACACAACAATTTATTAACGATTTGGGAACTAAGATGCCACATGTAACCTAGTGTATGACATCCTTTTTCTTTTTCTTTTTTACACCATAGTGTACGACATCTATATCAAGGATTTCATGGCTTCAAGTGCAAGAATTCAAATTCAACATGGCAAGTACTTAAATTTGCATAAGATAAACTTGACTAAACCAATTTTGTAGCTAATCAACAAGATCAAAATGAAGCGTATAATCAAGACAAAGGAAACAATACGAATGACAATCCAGATATAACAAAAATTAAGTAATCATGGTTAGGTTATATTGCAGCTCAAGTGAAAAAAAAATTAATTCCGAAACATAATCGAAATTGTCATTAAATCTATAATAAAATTAAAAAAACTAAGTCAAGAGAAAGCCTAATTCTTTTTTGCTCTCCTGCACCTCTGTTCGTCAAACTTGTCGTCTCGTGAATAATGATCAGTTGTCCTCTTCTTTTCCCTCTTATGTTTCCATTTTCTTCTCTGTAATCGAGAAAGGCTTAAAGCCCATTTATTGATAACATTAGAAGAGAAGAAACGGAACAAGTCTTCAATTATTTGTCGCCACTTTGTACATTAAACATACCTCGATTAATTTCTATTTGACAATGTCTTCTATTGTGTCTTTGATGAAGAAGTTGGGGTTCCATCATAAATCAATTGACAATATGAAAAGTTGCTCAACTACTTATGAACAAGGTTTTAAAAGACGCTAGGTGATAATTAAACGGCAGGCTGGGGCCTAGCGTCTAGGCGGCTAGACGGAGCCTTGACGGATTAAAGTAATATATCATATAAATTAATTAAATTTACTATATAATATATATATAAACATTGATACTGTGTTTTTTTTTTTTAAATAAAGAATCCATATAGGTATATATGTAAAATACAAGTTGTTCTAGGGTTGTATCATTTTCTAAGCCCATATTGTTGGGCCTCTTAATAAATTAAAAGGTTGGCCCTGCATTTTGTTTTCACCGACTCAGTTGCTTCAAACAAATCTAATAAATGCTAGCTAAAGCAAAAAGGCTACTAATTGCTTAAAACCCTAATTAAAGCCAGCCACACCTCTCTGCAATTACAAACTCATCTTCTACAACCTGCCGCTGCACCCATCTTTGCAATTGCAGACTTACCTTCTACAACCCGTCGCCATCACCCATCTCTGCAATTACACAAATCTCATCTACCACTCTCTCTTTCTCAAACCATAGTCGACTCCGCTTCTAGCAAACTAAGAGGCAAACGGCGAGATTCGGGGAGACAAGAAGGTTGTGAGTCTCACAGCAGAAGGTTTTTTTCTAGGCCGCTCATATTGCCTAGTGTTTGCCAAGCCCACCTAGCCCACCCAAGCAGCCACCTTACACCGCTTAATGTCCTTGCCGATTTAATGAATGATTTCGGGTTAGTCGCAGCGAAGCATCGCCGCCTAGTGCCTAGGTGGCCATCTTGACCACTTTTTCATTCTCATGGAGCACGTTCTCATCAATGTGTGATTCATTCTCAACATGCCCCATCATGTGTGGCGTATTTTCAAGTCTAACACGTGAACAATACAACACCAGCAACATGGAGCATGTATGGCTATTGGGCAACGTGGAGCATTTGTGGCTACTAGGCAACGTGGAGCACGTGTGGTTATTGGGCAATATGGAGCACGTGTGGCTATTAAGTAACATGGAGCACGTGTCAGGACTTTACACATGGACAACATGCTTTGATATCATGAGGAAGTTTGGTCTACTTACTGCTGATTACCTCAATGTTGCCTTCTTTAATTTATCTCCTCCCTTCTCCTTCTCTCTCTCTCTGCTTGATTTCCTTTCATTCTTCTTTTCCCATGCAAATTAACTATCATTTGCATGCATGCCGTCTCTAGCTAGCAGTGGATCTCTCATCTATATAATTTGCCTGTGTTTTGTTGTACCTACAAAGCCTCCTATTCAGAAGGCGGCAATGTACTAGAATCCGATTGGGTGGTGCGCGTGGCAAAGAAGATAATAAGGGATTGCATGCAATAAACCTCCTGCTTCTAAGTTAAGTATTGCATGTAGCCTTAGTTTGTCATCAACTATAGAGTGCGGATAAAGCACCAAGGACCATCATACAACGCCACCTTAACCTAAAACTAGATAGGAAGCTATGGGCATATGAAGATATCTAATAACATGAAACTATGTTTGGTCCTATCCTATGGAACAAAGTATCACCAGCTGGTGCAAACAATACAAACCTAAGCTCTTACAATACATGTACATCTATACATGTAATAAAATAAAATAAAAAAAATCAAAATAGCTCTTGTGAAATAATAATACTAAATATATATTTTCAGAATACGAAATCTCACACTTACAATAAAATTGTTATATAATATCCGATATTGCAAAGTTTTGCTTTTTAGGGCACAACCTTAATAGCCATCACTATAACCACCCTCATCACCACCGCTGCAACCACAACCACCACCACTATCTCCACATCATCACCTCCGTCACCATGGCTTACCACAACCTTCACCAACTTCCCCATCATCAGCATCCCCACCTCTAAATCAATGATTCGAACCATTTATCTTTTAAATCTTCCCTCAATTATTATGTCTACTAAATCATCTAAATTTGAAACTATATGACCGTTGAGTTAAGGGTTTAGGGTTTCTTTGGAGAACTGTATTCGTCTATTTCCTTCACCACAAATGAATGTCTTAATGTTTCTGGATTGGTCTAATTTTTTGCAAAGATGATCTATGAATGATGTTCTAAAAGATAAATAGTTCAAATCGTTAAAATACATTACGGAGGGAGAAAAAACATGTTTCAAAGTTGTGTAAAAAAATGGTGCCATGAATCTCCCCTATTATAAAAATGTAATATTATATTTGTCATTTGAGACACTTTATCTTTTTTTGGTTTTACAGAACAGTTTTCCAAAGTTGTTTGTAGAATGTTAGGCCATCTCTAACCAACCCCGCCAAAGGGCCATAGGCCAAAAAATTCCAACCGAAGGCTAGGCCAAAGGGCTCGTGGGCCCCACCCGGCCAAAAATTGGAGAATCGGCCAGCAAGGTTGCCAAGAGTAGCCAACCAGCTAGCCCTATAGCCGAGCCTAAACACATGCTACTTGACGTCATGCTGACATCAGGTTACTGTTGGATTTGACTTTTCTTTTTATACGAAATTTTTAAAAACAAAAACCAATTTTTTTTCCCTATAAATACCTAAACCATTTCTACCTCATTTCTCACATTCTTTTCACCATTTCATACTATCTTATCTTATTTTATTTCAATTATTCACCAATTTTCACATCCTTTTCATTATATAAAGATAAGAAATCTTGTGGCTTATTAATTTAGAGACAAGTGGTACTTAAAATATGTTTGAAAACCTTATTTTAATATGGTAGTTTAATTCAATTAATCATTAATTCAATTAAAATAATAAATTATTGAGAGGGCTAAAAAATAGCCCCTTTTGGTTGGAAATGGGTTTTTTGTCAAACAGACTATGTTTTGGTCTATGACACTTTGGCCTCCTGGATTGAAGATGATATAAAATATGATCTAGCACGGTTTATTAAAAATTAATTCTTCCAAAGCTAAACATGGCCCTTTGTCTCTCTTTCGGTAAGAGATGGCCCTACGAGGCAGCCCATTTGTTTTCAGAGTGCTTTTTCTGTTACACCTTTGGCAGCCTCCTTGCTCTGCTCGACCTTTCAGAGCAAGGTTGTCTCGCGTTGCTCGGGATCATGACTGCCTGGATTTTGCGGTTGATGGCCTCAGAGTTCTTTCGTAAAATAGAGCTCGTCATAAGCATCTGGAACTCCTCGAGACTTGGTAGAGTTAACTCTGATCAGCTTGCCAGGATAGGGGGTCGACCCCATCGTACTATCTGGCTCAATAGCTCTGTGGTACAATGTTCAACGAGCCTTGGTAGTCTTCAACGAGCAACGCGTTCTACATTTGGTTATCTGCCTCATGCACTGGCTTAAACTGTGCAGATATGTTGTTTGTTAAAATATCTCAATGAAATTCAAAGCAGATTATATATGTCTTCATAGTTTTTAAGATTGGAAAACAGTTGCCCTAGTTCCGTACCAAGCAAATTTTTTAGTATAGAATTTGTATATGAAAACTTGTTCATCATTTCAACTCCTACTTTGCAAGTGTGATATAACCTTCTTTTTGCTTTTACTACGCAGTTTTCTCTACAAGAAGCAAAAGAAAACGAAAAAGATTTGCATACTGCTCTGTTTTTCTCCAAGCGTAGTTTGGATCACGAGCTAAGGTATGATCTATTGTTTCATTCTTTAATTTCATCTGCTTTAAAAATAAAGGATTCCTTTCTCGTATCTTGAATTTTATTTTTTGGATTCGTATATATTCAATAGATCGAAAACGCAAACGAATTGGTAAGCTAAAGGTGCCATGGCGATGGATATACTCACTGCAATTATTCCTACAATAATTGACTACACAATAAGACCAGTTGCACGCCAAGTGGGTTATATCATTTTCTACAAAAGCAACCTTGAAGATCTGAGGACTAAACTGGAGAATTTTGATCTTATCAAACAAAGGATAAAGCATGAAGTTGATGAAGTCGAAAGAAAAGTTAATCAAGAAGTGGAAGCTGATGTCCAGAAATGGCAGTCAGATGCGGAGCAGACCACTCTGGAGGCAAAAGCACTCTTGCATGATGAAGGCCCTGCAAAGACAAAGTGTCTCATTTTATGTCCTAATCTGATATACTATCATCGGTGTAGCAGGAAGTCAACAAAAATGATGGAAAAGATTGAAGCACATGAAACTAAAAAAAAAGAGTTTTCCAGTGTTTCTTACAAAGCTCCCGTAGAAGACATATCTGCCCTAGCCTCGGACAAGTACATGGCCCTTGAATCAAGGATTTCAATGGTGAAGGATATCATTATGGAACTGAAAAAACCTGATATCAACAGGATTGGGGTGTACGGATTAGGGGGCGTCGGGAAGACAACACTTGCCAAAGAGGTTTACAGAGAAGTTGTCAAAGAGAAGTTATTTGATGATGTGGTTATAATACTAAATGTCAAAGAAAAAGAGGACAATGAAAAAATTCAAAAAGAAATTACTGAAAAGTTGGGGATGGACATTGATGAATCTAAGAATATGGGAAAAAGGGCGAATCTCCTATGGGCCAGGATAAAAGAAGGGAAGACTCTTGTCATTTTAGACGATGTCTTAGAAAGAATTAACTTTGAGGCTGTGGGACTTGTCGATGTGCCGCACTGTAAGTTATTGTTGACATCTAGAGAAAGAAATGTTTTATTCTATGATATGCATACGCAAAAAGATTTTCAACTTGGATTTTTAACCGAAAATGAAAGTTGGAATTTGTTTGAGAAGATGGCAGGTAATGTCGTTAAAGACAACCGTATACTGAAAGAAGCAACCCAACTAGCAAAGAAATGTGGAGGTTTGCCGGTTTTGGTTGTTGCTGTTGCAAGTGTTTTAAGGGAAAGTAGTTTGGAGGAATGGAAAGATGCGTTGAGAAGTTTCAAAAGATTTGACAGAAAGAATTGAATGAAAAAGCATTCTTGGCTCTAAAGTGGAGTTACGAACAATTGGAGGATCAAGAGCTTAAGCAATTGTTCTTGCTTTGCGGGAGTTGCAACAATTATCTCAGTGACTTGTTAAAGTATAGTATGGGTTTGGGTTTGATAAAGAATGTTGAGACTGTGGAAGAAGCACGGAATTCATTGAATGTAATGGTTAAAAAACTAAAAAATTTTGGCGTATTGCTGGACAGTTATGACGATAGGACTGTTAGAATGCATGACCTTGTACGAGATGTTGCTGTCCGGATTGCATCTGATGATCAAAAGGCCTTTTCAAGAGCATATGGAGATGAGGTGAAAGAATGGTCAACTGACAATTTCCTTAAAAAATGCACAAGGATGTCCTTAAGAGGTTGCAAGATCCCCAGGCTTCCTGGAGTACCTTGGGAATGCCCAGAATTAAAATTGTTAATCTTGTTCGAAAAGTATAAGGGCGACTCCCAGGAAATCCCAAGCAAATTTTTTGAAGGGATGAAAGAACTCAAAGTGTTGGATGTAACCGAATTCCATATTGCGTCACTACCTCCATCTCTTCAGTCCCTAAAGCATCTCCACACATTGTGTTTAGATCGGTGCGAGTTCGTAGACATCACTCTTGTTGGACAGCTAACTAACTTGAGAATTCTTAGCCTCGTAATGTCCAAGTTTAAAGAGTTGCCGAGAGAAATAGGGGAATTGACAAGGCTACAATTATTGGATTTGACCGGTTGCTCTGAACTTGTTCTGATCTCACCTGGTGTTATATCAAGCTTGACAAGACTAGAAGACTTGAGGATGGGAATAAAAAGCTTCAAGCAATGGGAGGGTGAAGGTTTGGTCGATGGCAGAAGAAGTAATGCTAGTGTTTCAGAGCTGAAGCACTTACCTCATCTATCCGCATTGGACATACACATTCCGGATGCTAACCTTCTTCCAACCAACTTGTTCTCCGATAAGTTAGAAAGATACACCATACTTGTCGGTGATTGTTGGGAGTATCCTAACATCTTTGCAACCTCATCTAACATGCTAAAACTCAAGCTCACCCGGAGAAATCAATTCGATCGAGGTATAAAGTTGCTGGTAAAGAAATGTGAGCAGTTGTACTTGGATGGGGTGGAGATTGTGAATATTATTTCCTATCTATTTGACAGTGAAGCTGTTAGACAACTGAAGCATCTCCATATCCAAAACAACGATGAAGTTAAATATGTCATTAACGTCATCAATTGGAGTTATTCTCATAATGCCTTCTCCAACCTGGAATCTCTAGCTCTTGAAAACCTTGTGAGTTTGGAAAGTGTATGTTATGGGTAACTCATAGGCGAGCCTTTCCCAAAGTTAAAATCTTTGACACTTCAGAATCTACCAAAGCTTATTGGTTTCTCTTCCAAAGGCAAGCAATTAACGACTGCTACAGAATCCGACGAAATCGTTACGGAGGATGAAGTTGGTGGACCACCGAGACTGTTCAATAATGGGGAGGTACTTTCTTAGTTATTTTTCTAGCAAAATGGTTGCATGATTCTTTCTCCAAATAGCTTTCTCATTCGAATTCGACATATAATTCTTTCTTCTTTTTTTTTTTCAATAAGAAAAAAGATACAAATGCTTAAGATTTATTTTTTTTCAATAAGCAAAAACCATTTAAATGATATATTATGTTATTAGGTTTTGATATTAAGATTTTTTTCCTAGTTATTCTCTTAACAAGTTCATATCTTTTGCACTCATTTATGCATAGCCTTGTGACTTTTTAAAAATTTTGATATCTATCCATTCACTCATCCAAACCTAATGGAGTTAACTCTAAATAAAATAAAATACAAAAATCAGAGTGTAGCCCAGCGGACTCGGCGCCTCTCCGTCTCTCCCATTCCCCTTCCTTAATAAGGAGTCTTTTATTATTTTGGTTTAACACATGGCAAGGAATGAATGGCTGTGTAGTACCATTCAGCATGATCAAGTTAAATCCCACACAAGTTTTTTTCTAATTTTGATGTTAGATTTTTTTCTTCCCTGGACATTCAAATAATGAGTTCAAATCTTCTACACCTATTTATAAACATAAACGCTTTGTGACCTTTTTAAATTAGAAAAACTAATAAAAATGGTTTGAAAACTTTGAGTTTTAATTATAAAGGCAAAATAAAGAGTAAAATAAATAATACCAGATTTGACTTTTTAGTGTAAAAATATAATTTTTCATTAAGATGAATAGTACCACAAGTTTTTCGTTAAAACTTTATTTTAAAATTTAAAAATATATCCATTCAATCAACAAAACCTAACGGCATTAACTCCAAATAAAATAAAAAAATAACAATCAGATCGTAGCCAGATACCTATCTCATTCGTGAGATTTTTCAGTGCAACCGGTATACGAGATGTACCACTTGTGTTTCCTCCCAACAAAAAATTTTCCCTCCCATTCCCCTTCATTCCTAACGCCACCAATCACGGCACCCTGACCCCCACCTCTTGGTGAGTCAGGGGAGACGCTTATATTCACAAATCTGACAGCCCAAAAGGGATTTATTCTTCAATATTCCCAGATTTGGTTGTCCGCTATTCTTTGAATGAGCAATTAAATTGAAGGGCGAGGGTTTTCGGTTTGATTAATGGATTTAAAGTGTGAAGTAGATGCAATTGATACTGCTGCTGTTTAGATTGGGGAAGAGAGAGAGAGAGAGAGAGAGAGAGAGAGAGAGAGAGAGAGAGAGAGAGAGAGAGGATGAGCAGCTTCTTTTTTCTTACTTTTGATTTTATTTTTATTTAATTTTACGGGGAGGAGAGGGTTATGCTAGGGATTAGTTTGTGGACAGGTGTTAACTAATGAAACATGTTATAGAGAAGTCACTCTGATTTTGAGTGCAAAAAATTTAAACTCAATCACTAAGATAATTCACCATTTGTCACTAAAAATATTCACAATAATGTGATCTTGGTATCAATTTAAATAAAATAATTTTTTATTTGATCGAAAGTAAATAGTTTAAATTTGGAATAAAATTGACATAACTTTGGCCCTATAAAATTGGCATAGTTTTTTTTACTCCAATTCATTATTTGCTAGTTAATGAAAGTACGAAGATATCCAGCTGTCTAGTAACCTCTTAGCTTACCTTTTTAATATATGATCTTTACTTTATATCTATGCATTTGGAACACATATGGCTAACAACATTGTAAATTATAATTTCCTAAAATAAACATGAATTTTGTTATGTGCTATGCAGGTTTTGATATCCAATTTAACAACCTTGATTGTGCATCAATGTGATAGTTTAAGATTCTTGTTTTCTAGTTCCATGGCTAAATGTCTCGGGCAACTCAAACATCTCACGATATCCAAATGTCAAGCATTACAAATGGTATATGACACATCATCTACCACTCATGTGAATGGTTTTGAGTGCCCAAATCTAAACTCAGTTGACATAGACTCATGTGATAGTTTGAAAAATGTTTTTCCCCCCTCAGTGGCCAAGGATCTTAAGCAGCTAAGCAGGTTGAAGGTTAAGAATTGTGATTTACTGGAGGAAATTGTTGTGAAGAAAGAAGGACCAGAAACGGCATATGAGGAGTTCGAGTTCCCTAAAGTAACATTTCTGGAATTTCATAATCTACCCCAACTTGGGAGTTTCTATCCAGGACTGCATATTTCTAATTGGCCGTCACTCAACATCTTAAAGTTCACGAAATGTGGTGATGTGGAGATTTTACCCGTCGAATTTTTAACATATCAAGACAAGCTTGAGTTGGGCCACCCAAGGTCAACGAAACAACCTTTCTTTTTAATTGAGAAGGTAATCATACTTGTCCACAATTCTTTTGATATTCAAAATTTTATGTGATTTTTACATACTAATTAAACATAGACCATCAAGTAAATACATTTATTATGTTTTTAATGTTAAAGTTATTATGTGATGTTCAATTTTTCAAAATATTTTAAAGCATGTCATTACTGTTGATTATATTTCAGGATAAGTCGCTCCTCAACTTGGAATACTTGGTTTTGGACGAGAACACGGATATTTTGTATGGTCCACTCCTGGCAGAGTTGCTGAGAAAACTAAAAGTAATTGGTTTTGCTACTTCACATCCCAAGTCAGATGATTTCTTTGAGAATTTACAGAATATTGAAAATCTCCGTGTGTTCTCTGCTCCTTGGAAAGAATTAATTGTCCACAACCACCAAGGAAGTAGTAGCGGGGAAATACATGAAGTTAAGACCCTCCCACGTGTAAAGGGTTTGTGGCTCGGCAATATGCCGGAGCTGATACATCTAGGAAAGGAGAACTCCCAACCAGGGGACCCTGTTTTTCCAAACTTGGAATTTCTATGCCTAGAAAAATGTGGCAGATTAGAGAATCTAGCTTCAACTTTGATATCCTTTCGGAATATAACCGCTTTGACCATATGGAGCTGTCACGGACTGCAATACTTAATACCTTATTCTGTGGCTAAAGATTTGCGGCAACTCCGGGAGTTGGATGTTCGGTATTGTGAAAGAATGGTAGAAATAGTGGCAAGCAACGGAGATGATTCAGAAAATGAGATTACATACAGTTGCTTGAAACATTTGCAACTTTCTGGTCTACCAAGTCTGCAAGGATTTTGCACGGGAAATTGCATTTTCAAAGTCCCATCCTTACTGTCCAAGGATTTGATTGTCAAGAAGTGCCAGCTGATCCAGTTAAAGATTTCTCCTGATGGGTTACTCCAAAGTGATCCAAGACCAGAAAGACTACAAATAGCAGAGGAAACTGATGATGTACTAAAGCTAAGTGATTCAAAGGAGAATGATCGTGATCAAACCGTAAGTTCTTTATTCACTAATTAAGCATCTACTAATTTCACTCTCCAATTTTTCATCTTTTTCTGAACCTTGAACCGTTAAAATTAAAAGTTTGATTTATTCATCTTATTCGTAGTTCTTCAGTCAGATTTCTTATTGAACAGTTTGAGTGTTTATTTGTAGTCGTCAACTAAATATATATTTTTACAGGACCAGCTGATGATTGCAGATACAAATTTAGATGTTAAAATTGCAACACCCTCTACCAAAGAAGAATCCTCATTTTTTGGCTGGCATGTTAAGTTTTTCCGGGTGTGTGTGATTGCTTGTTTGTGTGTTGTATTCTTCTTTCTTTTGTTTTTCCCTTTAAAGGAAGAAATATCATCCTGGGGAGCAGACTGGAAGGCTCTCTGATCTATTGGACCACACAACACATTCCCCAGAAAACACATTGGTATGACCAAATTTTTTGGATAGAGAGAACTATGCTACTTGATGTCGTGCTATGACTGTTGGTCATAGTTCCAAGAACAAGATGGGCACCACTCTTATTGTCAGTGACCGCCTATTGGATTTAAGCTGCCTAAGCTTCCGCCTCAACGAAGAAGCCTTGGTTATGTGATTTCTGTCGGCTAGAGGCCAGTTCTAGCCTTGGTTATATGATTGCTTGGACCTTTTTGGCCTTGGCGTTACTGTGGTGGTTGAATCAGGGGCATTGGAGATCCTGAAGATGCAGGCTATGTTGCCTTTAGCGTTATTGCGGTTGCTAGTTGGGTTGCTACTTTCAGTATTCTTCTTTCTAATTTCTCTTGTTGCTGTGACTATTCTCTGTTCACCCCTCAACGGTCTGTGCCCAGCTTCGTATCCGAGGCCGATCTCATCTTGTTTGATATAAGCCTGCAAGCTACGGCATCAACTGAAAAGGTATCCCAGAAACTTGTGTGATTTGGGTAGGCACTGATACATATTCCAAGTCATGTTATGCTTGTGTTGACTTGTTCGTGTTTAGTGGTAAAAGTGTGATTTGTATTTGGAGCTTAGCTTTGTTCACTACATTTTCGGTATTGGTTGTTTGGGAAATAATGCTAGTGTGATTTCTGTAAACATTGAAGCATTTGAAGTGGTGCTTGTATGCACTTGTCTACCGAAACTACTTTGTACTAGAGAGTGCTTATTCTTTATTAAAATCGGATCAATAGAATCGCATCTTTTAACTGGATGTGTGTACGTACGTGTGTATATTTTTCTTTTTCGTTCGGAAAGAAAGCTAGATTTCATTGGTTGGAGTACAATTTTTTCAGAGAGCTCCTAAAATGATTTTTTTGTATAGTTTTAGCTAAAACTTCGCTACAAAATAGAGAGCACTGGTAAATATGCCCGCGCGTTGTTGCGGGACTTTAATGCACCAACCTTAACTACATTAGTACTATATAAATGAAAACACAATTGAAACCCATCAAACAAAACAATCCCACAATTTAAATGATTCAATCCTACTACAATTGAAATTCAGGGAAAGAATGAAAAACCAAAACAAAACTGCAGCACCTAAAAAGTTGTCATACAAAAAGACATGTCAAGAAATCTAGTTCGTTAATTTCCAACTGCTAAGTGGCATTATGTAACTCTAGTAGTATAACTAATTAACTACTTATCTGGTGGGTTGCACTTTTATTCCAATTGGTAAGGAAATGAAAACAAAAATCAACCCCTTGGTCTTAGTTGTGGCTGCAAAGTGCAAGCCACCACCAAGTCTCAAAGTTTGTGTTTTAGCAGAACACTTAAAATAAATTAAATTCTGAAATGTAAATTATATTCCTATAACTTCAAGATGCACATATAGTATTGTTGAAGTCGAACTGAAAGCACTGATAATTCCAAGCAACAGAGCAGCAATTATTAAGAGCCAAAACTCATTCCTAGTCTCCTCATCCTGGTACTCAACTCCGTAAATCTTCGGTCAGCATCGTTGACTGAAATTAGGAGAGAAAAAGAAAAGGAATTTCAGAAATTGTCTATGAAGCAAAGGATATTGCAAAGGATATGTAAATGATCAATATGGTGTATGTGAATGTGAATGGTAGCTCTCTTAAATTGTAAGAAATGCCAATATATCATGTATAAGTGCCCTTTATAAATTGACATCGTTAGAGATTTTTTGTGCAAGAGAGCTATTGTATAAGTGCCCCATATAAATGTGATTATGCAAAAGATATGTTGGCATTTCTTACAGTGAACTTATCTAATATGGCATGTATTACATTTCGAGGTCCTCATTAACACTTGAAAAATCTTGGACACATAAAGCTGAAAAATGCAAATAAGTAAATTGCTTTGAAAAATATATTAGGATGATATTACCTTACCAATCACAACTTATTTGCATCTTGCCAAATCTCTCGGACTCGGATTTAAAAAATTTCGACATTGTATTGCCAGGAGGACCCAATTGGCCTGATTAAAAAGCACTCCTTTCCCAAAACCTTTGAACTGTTCAGAGTCCATATTCCAGAAAACAAATGTTAATCAATAACCAATTAATACTGGGTAATCATTGAAATTGAAGTCCAGAATTCACTAATGTCAAATTTACAGCCAAATGAGCAATCAATTGACTTAACTTTAAGGAAAAATGTGCACAGAAAAGTATCTAATTTCACAAAATAAATGAAACCATATCAAATGTCATGATATAAACTCAGAACTCGAAAGTTTAAGCAAAACCCACTCTCAACAATGTTGTAAAAAATAAAAAAATAAAAAATAAAAAAAAGCCTTTTCATTCATAATTTGAAGTAATCCAAAATTGCAAGCAATAAAACGCTCCAATAAAAAAAGCTCTGCAAGGTCATGAAATTGCCCATGAATATCGCCGCAAATTGTCACTGGCATTTTCACAGGCATGCAAATAAATAATAATAAGTGTCTACCCATACAATTTGAAAGATCTACACCAGCGTCACCAATTCAAAATGAAAGACAATAATGACGCTTTTTTCCCATACCAAATGCAATAACAGTGAAATATGTAATGTAACACATATAATAAATGCCTTATCTTAGAGTGGCAATACAACCGCCTTATCTATAGTCAATGGCTAAAATATTTATAGGATCCAATCCATTTTTAAAATAAATGAGAAGCATGTTATAAGACAATTTGGTTCTTCACCTAATCAGCTCAAAGTTCCCTCACCAAAATAAATTCTTCGAATGAAGTAACCCCTCTTTTTATGCCATCTATAACTAATTTCATGTCATTCAGAGAACGACCTATTTACCATTTCCCGCAAGATACAAATTAGATCTTGTAGTAAATTTAGACGAAGTAAGGCATTTGATTTAAAATCACAATAAACAGAACCTGAATTACATCACTACAAACACAAATAAAATAAAATGAAATATTTTCCCATTTGGTGGCTCAGAAAACCAAAAAAAGTATATAACTTTTTTTCCTTAAGAAAATACACAAAAAAATTCCACTAGAAATTGCAATTCCCACAAATCCAACAACAAATCAACAAACCCCATGACCCCATTTTCTTTCCCACATTTTCCAGACAACCAAACAGACCCTAACCCAACCAAATTCTGAAATCACTCAACAATGGGCGGAGAACGCATTTATATAAGATGAAATTAGAATTTGGGTTGGAGAGAGTTACCGGCAGTGTCCCATAAGCCTAAGTTTGCAGTTGTGCCTTCAACCACCACAATTGCACTGAAGTTATCAAACACAGTTGCACAGTGGTTATCCAACACGGTTGGAGAGAGTTACCGGCATAGTCCTGATGAACACAAAAACAATTGAAAAACAAAATCAAATTACTTGGAAAGGGAAAGGGGAAAAAGCAAAGCAATTTGTCTAGAGAGAAGAAAGAGAGAGAGAGAGGGAGATTTGCAAATTAAAATCTTGAAAACAACAGAAAAAAGCCACAAAACTAGATGCATAAATACATAAAGTAATTCAAAAAACCAAAAAGTCACAAATTAGTCAAATGTGAGAAACCCAGAAGGATCTTCTTGGCAGAAAATAAATAAAAAAATAAATTGTAGTAAAGGTTTTTCAACTTTAATCAAATTGGAGCAATGGTTTAAAAATCCATGACTATTGGTCCCTCAACTGATCAAAATGTATAGCCATGATTCTTTTCGTCAACTTCATTAGAATTTTGTCAAAATAAGTTATGTTGAAAATAGCATAATTGGGGTCCATCAACTAATAAAAACGTGTAGCTATGGTCTTTTTCATCAACTTTATTAAAATTTGTCAAAATGAGTTATGTTGAAAGGATCATTGCTACAATTGGGTTAAAGTTTGAGGGACCATTGCTCCAATTGAGTTAAAGTTGAGGGACCGTTTCTCCAGTTAGAACAAAGTTGAGGAAACATAGCTGCACGTTTTGATAAGTTCAGAAACCAAAGATAATGAATTTTTAATTAAGAGATCATTGCTCCAATTAAGTGAAAGTTAATGAACTATTACTATAATTTACTCTAAATAAAAATCGTGAGAAGAATGAGCAAACATGGATCCTAGAAGGTTGTGAAATTGCCCATGAATATTGGTTGTAAGAATATGCAAATAAATAATAATAACTGTATGCCCAAATAATTTGAAAGATCCACACCAGCGTTACCAATTCAAATGAAGGACAGTAATAACGCTTTCCCATACAAAATGAAATAACAGTGAAATATGTACTGTAATACAAATATAATAAGAGACTAAAGAAACCAAAATCTTCACCTGAACATTTCTTTCTCCCATTAGAATTTCCTTTGCTTACTCGCATAACATTCTCACCTACAACAAAGCAATGAATAACCGATCATGTGCAGATAGACGGTTCACTTGTGCATAACTGTTTTGTATTGCAAGTATGCTTTTTATTCGAGCTCTCTATGACAATTTATTGTACTGCTACCTTGATTCAGGAACTAATTAAGATTGCTTTCAGCTGGTTTGGAACTTTGATCTGCCAAGTCTGCAAGGCTTTTGGTCAAACCATCTTCAATGATTGGGCTAAAAGCCAAATTTTTTAGTCCGGAAAATTTAGCTTTTAGCCCAGAAATAGTTTTTTTGCTCCAACCGTTCTAGCCTAAAATTTTAGCCCGAGATTATTAAAGAATGAACTTAGGCTATTTTTTTTGTTAAATTAAATTCTTTTAAAAAAATTAAATATGGAGGCTATCGTAAATTGATTTTATGAACATTTTAATCTAAAAAACTTTAAATTCTGATAAATATTGAGTGAAGTCCACTTTGATTTATGGGCTAAATTTTGGGGGGAATTTGGCATTGGTTTAGCATTTAGCATTTAGCCCAAAATTTCTCTTTAGGTTGAAGTGGATTTGGGGGGAAATTTTGAGGGGTAATTTGGCTTTTAGCCCACCATTAGAGTTGGTTTCAGTGGTTTATACGTTCCTATGAGATTGACTCAATGGAGAAATTTGAGACTCTCGTACCATATTATATTTTTGATGAAAAGCTGATTTATACCTTCCTTTATCTTTCTGTATGCTTTCATTTGCAACTAATGCGTCCCACTTCTATGAAATAAGGTTTGTTGACAAGTTCTTTAAAAAATATATATGCAGGTAGGATTTCCTAGCTTGGACAAATTTTTTATGCATCTATTACACGAACTCCATAGACGGAGGTTATGGACACGGGAGAAAGTCACCGTATCCCGTATCTGACATGCTGAGGATACAGATACAGGAAAGATACGCATGGATACGCGCCCGATACGTATCAGAGTGAAGGGATACGTTTAGGCCTGATGAGATACGCGTATCGTATTGTCCAGATACAAGTATCCTACTTTTCGGATACGTTTGAAACTAAAATAGGAGGATAATCAGAAAATAATAATAATAATAATAATAATCACAATAAATCCGCACAGAATCATGATTCATCGAACTTAGTTAACTAATATCACTCTAAAATCGAAGGATAATCAAAAGTTAAAAAAAAAAAAAAATTCGGATTTACATTTCGAACCTCATAAATCACTCTGCTTGGGAGACTTTCACAAATCACCATTGACCGTCATCTGCAACTGTTCCGTCGTCTTCGTATGCAACTACGCCGTTGTCTCCATCTTCTCCGTCTACAACTGCTCCATCATCTCCTTCGTCTCTGTCTGCAACTCCTGATGAGTGGTGAGCTTTCGTTTTCACTTTGTTAATAGTTTCAAATCCGATGTTTTCCTAATCTTACTCCTCTGATTCAATCCATTCGAAGCCTTAATTTGATTCCCCGAGGACAAGTTACAAAACACATCTCTGAAACTGAAACTAAAAGCTTAGGCCTGGTTTGGTACTGAGGTGATTTTGAAAAAACTAGTATAAAAAAAAGTTGGGAGCTGTTTTTGTGTTTGGTAAACATTCGGCTTCAGCTTTTTTTCACAGTGTTGGGTGAAAAAAAGCCAAAAACAAGAAGCTGCAAAACTCAGCTTTGAAAAACCGGCTTTTTCTCACATCTGTTTTACATAAAAATTTACCAAACACTATAATACTGCTTTTTTTCAAAAGCACTTTTACAAAAAATTTTACCAAATACTCTGTTGCTTTATTTCACAGCTGCTTATTCTCACAGTGTCGCATCCCGACCCCGGGGGGACCACTTCCCGGGCCCGCTCCACTACCGTAGCACGATATTGTCCGCCTTGGGCTTACCATTCCCTCACGGTTTTGTTTTTGGGAACTCACGAGCAACTTCCCAATGGGTGCATCCCGACCCCGGGGGGACCACTTCCCGAGCCCGCTCCACTACCGTAGCACGATATTGTCCGCTTTGGGCTTACCATTCCCTCACGGTTTTGTTTTTGGGAACTCACGAGCAACTTCCCAGTGGGTCACCCATCATGGGATTGCTCAAGCCCCCTTCTCGCTTAACTTCGGAGTTCCTACGGAACCCGAAGCCAGTGAGCTCCCAAAAGGCCTCGTGCTAGGTAGGGATGGGAATATACATTTAAGGATCACTCCCCTGGGCGATGTGGGATGTCACACACAGCACAGCAGAAACAGCTTTTTTTAAAAGTATAGCAATACTAAACCAGCCCTTAATCTGATTAAAAAGCCTTTTGCTTTTCTAAAAGTTGAAACTAATATTATTATATCCATACCACTACCCACAATAATATATTATAATACCCATTCCACTACCCCCATAGTCCATTCAAATCTGATGAAGCCTTTTGCTTTTCTGTTTTTAACTTTTTGTATTATTATAATATTATTGTGTTTTGTATATTATAATATATTATTGTGCAGTGGTATGGATATATTTATTTATTTTTATTGATACATATTTTTAATTGCCGTATCCTTGATGTATTGTGTCCTCGTTTTTAGAAATTTGACGTATCTCCGCATCGTGTCTTGTCGTATCCCCTTATCTGTGTCCATATCCATGAATCATTGTGATTTGCTAACATATACTTAGAAGACTAAGCAATAAAAAGCAATAAAACAAAGATCGACTTCAAAATTTTGAAAATGTTCCGTTAGAGCATATCTAATCCCGCTCTCTGTTTTTATGTCAATTTTAACTAAAAAAATCGTTTTAGAAGCTCTTTATAAAAATTGTACTTCAACCATGCTTCTGTTAAAATCCCACATCGGTGGTAGGAAAAAAAACCAAGGGGTTTAAATTGATTACCCCACTCTAACTAATACCGAAGTTTTTTGTGGTAAAGTCTCACACCTTACAGATTTGGTATGTGGTAAAGTTGGAGACAATATCAATATCGTTAGAATGAGGCAGGCCCGGCAATCTAATAATCCAACAGCTTCTGATGTAGGGATTCATAATGATAAGGAGCCAATACGAATAGAACTTCTACACCAACCATGCCTTCTAGGAGCAAGATAGGTAGCATGGTTGGAGTTCGATTTTTCTCTTTTCCGCCAATTGTAATGAGCTGATCACCTAAGGAGTCCATTGGAGGTGCAGTATCTTTAAATAAGTGAGTTGCTAATATTTCAGGGTTCATTTCACAAATTTGAAAACTTAAGATGAGAATGGCGGAGGAAACAGAGATCTGGGATGAAAAGTATGGTCCACTGCCAGCAGATTTATTTGGTTCTATCAGTTGTTTTCCTTCAGAAATTATACAGTCTTGTAAAGGTCTATGTACTTTCTACTCCTTGGAAAGAAGTATTTGTCTACGAAGGAAACGAGGAACTACTTGTAAAGAGTAAGATAGATGTAAAAAGAGGTTATATGAGTTCAAATAAAATTTTCCTAAAATTAAACAGTAGCAATCCATCTAGCAAAATGTAGTGAATAAGCCGAATTTGAACTTCCCTAACTATCTTTGGATCATCGCCTATTGTCTTTTCTTCCAATTTCATTACCCATTGAGCCCCATGCCTTACAGCACGCCATTTACAAGTCCTTCCATTTACCGTTCACTAGGAAAAGGATTAACTAGTTTATAAAAAGCTAAATTGTAGTAAAGATCCTTGAATTATACTGAGTTTAGTTTTGGTCTCTAAACTCATAAAAAAAAAAAAAAAGAATTTTTTAAATCTATGAAAAAGCATATAAACAATTTATAAGAGTAGAGATAAAGTCTATATATGTCACAACCACTTAGTAATACGGTATAGTGGTGTTCCTCTTCACTTGTAAGTGAGAGGTCTTAGGTTCAATTCTCGTCAAATGCGAGTTTGAACCACATTATTACTAGCCCATTGTGAGGCTAAGCACACCATCTCCCTTTTAATGTAGATAACATCGTTTAATAAAAATAAAAAAAAAAGTCTATATATGTCATCATAATGGTTAATGAGAAGGGGATCCTTTATGGATCCATTCCTTCTAATCCTTCAAGTTCGGAGGATCTGGACCATTGAAATTTGATCCAACAGCTACAAATAGGAACCCAGGGAACGGGACAATTCGAGAATGAAAGCAACAATAACTAGAGTTTAGAGATCAAAACTAAATGTATGGTATAGTTCAAAAAACTTTGTTACGCTCAACTCTTATAAAAATAACAACTAGCATTCCCTTAATGACTGTCGAAATTTAAAATTTAATCGCTTGTGCTGTCAACTTTAAATAGAAAGATAAAGAAATGACGAATCTTCAAATTAGTAACTGTTTGTTCAATAGTGTGGGTATTAGAAGAGATTATTTTTTAAAGAGAGATATTAAATCCACCCCATTGTATAATTTTCTCACTACTTTAAATTAAAAGAATATTTTGTTGATAAATTTACCTCATATAAAATGACTTTAAAGGACCTAATCAAAATATTATTTTAACAAATGAAGACTTCTACATAAAATTGAAAATGAAACAAATGCTCGTCAACCCCACAGTCAACCGTGGCAGCCAACCCATCACCCAACTTCTCCCTCCCAGCCAGGGACAAAGCTAGAATTTACTTTTAGTGGGAGCATCCAAAAAATCAACTAAGAAAACTTTATTATAGTATGATTTATATTCAATATGATAATATGAATGATTTTAAATGATGATGTATCGCAATTCTATGTTACAAAAATTTATATATATTGTAGTGGAAAATGGAAAAGTGATGAGAAAAATATTAATACATGATGGGCGGAAGAGGAGTTCTTCAATTTGAATGACAAAATAAGAGTACTTTTGTTCATATAATATTTGATATAGAGTATAAGTAGTATGTTGGATATTATATACATATATACTTTTTAAAGATAACGAGTGTATAGTATATAACTGTAGTCTGTAACTTAACAAACAAATTACTTGAATGGAAGCACCTGCCCCCAATGAGCCTTCATTGGCTCCGTTCATGCTCCCAGCCCAACCCATCATTGGCTTGATGCCTTGGCTGAGGACGTCTGAGGCTAATTTAAGCATGGGACTGCCATGTTCTTGTGCTGGATATGATGGAGTTGGAGTTCTTTGTGCACTTCATGTTTCCTATCTCTCTCACACAATAGCTTGTTATATTGATTCGAATTCGACGACTAAAAATTATGTACAGAGAAGGCCTAGATGGGTGGAGGTAGGAGACTTGGGGAGTCGTGATGGTTAGACTTGGCATTTTAAACCTAGTCCATTAACTCGACCCAATCAACCTATTAAAATTATTATTTGGATGCTCAACCGGTTGGGTTTTTAACGGAGAAACTCATAATCACTAGTTAAATAACGGGGCATTTTGTGTCTACCACAAGATCCGTTAACGCTGGTGTGTGTAAATTTAATAAAGAATAAGACAATCGAATACAAACACACAATCGAATACCCAACAATCAAAGGAGATTGCTTTTTGCAGAAGCAGCTTATTTCAAAAAGCAATAATGAAGCAGAAGAACAAAGAGATAGCTGATAAACCCTCCTCGAAAGCAATATCCACAGCGAGGCACTGGTGGTCCACCTGCTTTCTGGCTTCGGGTTGGCTATACCTTTCTGGGTGGCCCACAATGTCCATTCCATCCTTCTCATACTTCTCATACTCTCCGTTTGATCTTGTGGGTACCTTCTTCATTTCTAAATTTTAAATTTTTGATTTTTTTTTTTTTAAAAAAAAAAAAAGAGACAACCGGTGGTAAGCCACGATTATCGATCCCTTTCGGAGGCTAAGAAGACTTGTAGAGGTATTTCAGCCTCTCCCTGACCACAAGTCTAGCTTCCACACCAACAACGAGTTTCGAACCCTACACTAGCAACGAGTTTCGAACCTGAAACCTCTAATTTTTAGTTTGAAGGAAGCCTCGAAATCCGTCATTTACCACCAACTCGTGGTTGTTTTTTCAATTCTTTATGATTATATTGTTTTTTTTCATATATTTGTTTTGGGTTTTTGTTTGGAAACTATTATTAGCATTCCAAATATCTTATTCTACATTCCTCACAAGTGTATTTTTCATTTGAATTATAAAAAGTTTTGAATTGCAAATAAGATTTTTAGAGTGTTAATAACAATTCATTTTTTGTTTTTCTCTTGAAGGTTTTTGAACGCTCATATGTGATTCCTCTTTACAGCTGGCATAGGAAGGACCATGAACGATGGTCAATAAGTTATGCTTTTATTAGGAAATGGATCCGAGGCAACCCCTCGGGATCCTCCTAACCAGTGTTAGTGGGCTGTTGGATTTTTATCCAACGGCTACAAACAGGAGACCCTTTAAAATTTATAATAATTGTAGCCATTGGATAAAAATCCAACGGCCTACTAACACTGGTCAGAAGGATCCCGAGGGGTTGCCTTGGAGAGGATCCATTTCCCTATTATTATTCTGTTTGGTAGTTGAAAAACGGATGTAAAATGTGGGCTAGTGTGGGAAAATGAGATTGTCATTTGCTTTTTTTTAGCAACCCAGTACAAAATACATGTAATTAGTATTAGAATGTAAAATAAAAAATTTGTTAACGAGTGAGATGGGTTAAAAGGATGAGTCATTAGCATAGCGAGTTAGGTTTTGGTGACCTATTAGCTTAACAGGTTAACAGGTTAAATTTAAATGACTCATTAACTTAACAGATTGGGTTAAAACTAACCTGAACCCAATACAACTGACCGTTTACAAGTCTAGTGGTGGTCCTCTAAGATTTCCGACTGGGGTTGGTTCTGTCTGTTGGTGGGAAGGCACAACTATGTTGTTGGGGGGGTTGCGTGGGTGGATTTGGGGAAATCGTTATGCGGCTGATTTCTGCACACTCCAACATGTGGTTAGGATGAAATGTCGATTTAGTTCTTGAATTATCATCTCAGTGAAATTTAGGTCTCTGAATTATTTTTTGGTAAAATAAATCTCTAGATTCATTAAAAATTGTTAATTTCATCCCTACTATTATATTCAAAGCTAGTTTATTCAATTTTTCATCAATTTAAGTCACTTGACACACTTTAGAGTGTAATACTGTCATTTTTTCGCCTATAAGCCCTTAACATTTCATATAGATTGCGAATCTAATGTAATTTACCCTTCAAAGTTAACTTCATACACTATTTCTTTATGAAAAATACCAATCTAGCTTCCAATGTGTATTACATGCAAGTAATGTGACTTAAATTGATGGAAAATTGAATATAGTAACTTCGAATATGATATTAAGAATGTAATTGGTAGATTTTTATAATTCAAAAACATATTTTTTTGAAAAAAAAAAGTTTAGAGACCTAATAATCACTCAGGTGATAATTCAGGGACTAAATTGGCAATTCACGCTTTAATATATAATCTTATTTTAGCAAGGTTCTAAAAGACGCTAGGCACTAGTTAGACGACAGGCTGGGACCTAGCACCTAGGCGGCTACGCGGGCGCTCGGGTTGACTAGGCGGATTTAAGTAGATCTATTATATTTTGGGTAAATAAGTGTTTGTTTATATTTAAAATATATATAATTTCATCATAAACTACAAAATAGAATGACATATATATATATATATTATGAAGTATTGGAATAGAAGAAAAAATATAGGGAACAAGCATATAATGTGTGTTCATTTAAGTATTCAATAAGTCTCTTACAATTTATTGAAAAATTAAAATACAAAATAAAAGTTATCTATTTTATGTTTAAGTGAGTTGCAACCTAGAAGGGTCTGGGCAAACTAGGTGGACACCTAGGCGACCTATGAGGGTGCCTCAGCAAGTCTAGGTGCCATTTCTTAATTTTCAAACGTCTAGGCATTAATCGGGGCGGGGGCCAACAACCTAGCACCTAGACCTGGCCTAGATGACGCTAGGTGAGGATTTTTAGAACAGTGTATTTCAGGAATAATGGTGGGCGTAAAAATAGTATTCTATTTTTCTTGAGTAATACTACATACCATTTATTTGTACCATTTTTGTATTATCTCTCTAATAGAGGTAAGGCCGGCTAACCCAAGTAGGTTTTATCTCTATTAGAGAGATAATACAAATAGGTGGTAAAAATATGATTTCTTATTTTTCTTACTGTTAATGGTGAATGGCAAAATATCATGTGCCTAGAATGGTGGGTGACAAAATAAGTGGGGTGAGGAAATAAGAAAGAGGAGTGGACATAGTAACACTTTGTTTTTTTTTTTTTTTTTTGTAATTTGCACTTGAGTATTAAATTTTCAACAACTACAATTTTCAATTAATTTCCTATATAACGACATAAGAGTAGGGGTGGGCACGGGCTGGGCTGGGTCGGGGATAGTAGATTCTAATATAGAAACTGGACCTAACCTGACCTAGTTGAAACGGGTTAGTTCCACGGGTCCTTGGTTTTTTTTTTTTTTTTTGTTATATATATATTAAAAAAAACTAACATTTGCACAAATATATCACCTTATTTAACACTTCTTTTTACCACCATAACGATACATACATATATAGTTCTATTTATAATTCAGTGCCATACTTTACCTGCGGATATTTCAAAAAATAGGAAGATCACATGAAGGTTTTGTTCCCACTTTAATTTCAACACCCCATATTTCAAAAAATAGAGAGAGCACATGAAGGTTATGTTTCTATGAGGAATCATGATTCCAATAAATGAATATGGAAAAATTAGTCTCTGTTGAAACTTGTCCACAATAAAAGAAAAAAAAAGTTTCTTGGTTGCAAATTATTTAACAAACCAGTGAAGCTCTTTCCACTAATATTAAGTTCTACATCAAAACAAGACTATACTCCAATCAACAGAAAAAGAACAGAAAAAAAAAAAGACGAAAACATCTGTAACTCACAACCAGATGCTACAGAACACCAATCGAAACTAAATGATTTCTCCAGTTTTTGTGACATCCCACATCGCCCAGGGGAGTGATCCTTATATGTATATTCCCATCCTTACCTAGCACGAGGCCTTTTGGGAGCTCACTGGCTTCGGGTTCTGTAGGAACTCCGAAGTTAAGCTAGAAGGGGGCTAGAGCAATCCTATGATCGGTGACGCACTGGGAAGTTGCTCGTGAGTTCCCAAAAAACAAAACCGTGAGGGAATGGTAAGCCCAAAGCGGACAATATCGTGTTACGGTGGTGGAGTGGGCCCGGGAAGTGATTCGCCCTAGGTCGGGATGTGACAATTGAATGGTAAGCCCAAAGCGGACAATATCGTGCTACGATGGTAGAGAGAGCCTGGGAAGTGATCCGCCCCGGGTCGGGATGTGACAATTGGTATCAGAGCCTAACCTTGGCCGCGTGTGTGCCGACGAGGACGTCGGGCCCTTAAGGGGGGTAGATTGTGACATCCCACATCGCCCAGGGGAGTGATCCTTATATGTATATTCTCATCCCTACCTAACATGAGACCTTTTGGGAGCTCACTGGCTTCGGGTTCCGTAGGAACTCCGAAGTTAAGCGAGAAGGGGGCTAGAGCAATCCCATGATGGGTGATCCACTGGGAAGTTGCTCGTGAGTTCCCAAAAAACAAAACCGTGAAGGAATGGTAAGCCCAAAGCGGACAATATCGCGTTGTCACATCTCGACCCGGGGCGAATCACTTCCCTGGCCCACTCCACCACCATAGAGAAGGGGGCTAGAGCAATCCCATGATGGGTGATCCACTGGGAAGTTGCTCGTGAGTTCCCAAAAAACAAAACCGTGAAGGAATGGTAAGCCCAAAGTAGACAATATCGTGTTGTCACATCTCGACCCGGGGCGAATCACTTCCCTAGCCCACTCCACCACCATAGTACGATATTGTCCGCTTTGGGCTTACCATTCCTTCACGGTTTTGTTTTTTGGGAACTCACGAGCAACTTCCCAGTGGATCACCCATCATGGGATTGCTCTAGCCCCCTTCTCGCTTAACTTCAGAGTTCCTACGGAACCCGAAGCCAGTGAGCTACCAAAAAGCCTTGTGCTAGGTAGGGATGAGAATATACATATAAGGATCACTTCCCTGGACGATGTGGGATGTCACAGTTTTACTGTAGATATACCACAAAGAATTGCATCACTCCTGCTCCATATAATTTTAATATTTTACTCTAAAACTAATCTCATAAGAAATGGCAATGCTAATAACATTTAGGAGTTTGTCTTACATGCCTGGTATCACTCTAAAGCAAGTCCACCAAGGACTTTTCCACTGAGAGAATAAGATGCTTGCAAGTAAGATTGTCTTTAACAAGAGAAGCCAATTCCTCAACCTGCATTTCGGTAGCATTCTAGTATGAAATATTGAGATTCAAACATGAACTCCCGCACTCAAAGCATATCATACGTATACAAATGACAAAGATTGGTCTAAGCTGATGCTTTGACATTATTTTCTGAAATTCTCTCAGAGGTGTCAATGTGCAGATTTAGCAGAAGAAATGATTTATGCAACAGCTCTCTTAAAATTACATAACCTTATATGGGGTTTGATATAACTGTTCGGGGTTTGAACCCTCCCTAGTCCCTACTCCCTAGCCCCTGCTTCCTAGTTTAGAGTAGTAATTTGGCTTTGTAATCAAAAGGCTTAAAGCATTAACATTTTAAATAAATTGACAGATACATTGAACTTTAAAGCATTAACCAACACAAATCGCCTTAGGTTGTCTAGACCGGTTGCCAGGAGGATTTCGTAGCGTCCAAATCGGAACCAAAAACAAACAATATGACCTGATTTATTCATCAAACAAAGTTGTTGCTGCATATGTACTGCAAACAGGATTTCTAATAGTCCAATCCAAACATTCAATATTATCAAAGGCCCTCTGGGTTCTCAGAAGCAAACAGATCAATCATCAATCTATTGCAAAATTAACTCTAGTAACCTAGTTCAAAAACCCTAAAATCGCAAATTCTAATTTAAAAACCCTAAAATCCCTATACCCGAAATTCAAATTAATAACAAATCCCTAATTCAAAATTACCTAAATTTTAGAGGGATGATGGCTGGTAGCAGCGTCCTCGATGGCGGCGATGGGGTGATAGTGGTTGCGACGGCAGTGGTGTTGTCCAAGAGGAGAAAATCGAGTCGTGGTTCTGGGACCTGGGTTCTCTGGGATGTCGTCGAGGAGGATGGCTGGATAGGTGGTGCTGTTATCCGTTGCGACAGCGGTGAGGCTGGATGGGTGATGTTGTCGAGATTCGAGAAGACGATGGAGATTGGAGTGAGTGACTGAAAGCTGAAACTGAAAGTGGAAACCTGGACAGTGGACACATGGGACATCGACTAGGGTAGGAATTAAGGGTTGAGATTAGATGATAGGGTATCATTTAATCTCGACCGTTCATTATTATTAGAAACTGGTCAGTCTGGGGTCCCTTTTTCTAAGGATTAGGACATGGCCCGCCCTGTATTTGACAGCGCCCTGCCCCGCCTCGGCGTGGCCCGTTTACTCTTTACAATATTTGGAACTGTCCCGTACCCGCCCCGAACCTACATTACCTGTCCCGACACGCGGTTCCTCTACCTGTTTGCCCATCCCTAGATAAGAGTTGAATTATTGGTTTCATATCCATTTTCTAACATTATGTCAAATCTTCAAATTAATAAGTGTTGGTTCACTAGTAGTGGGTATTAGTATAGATTTAATATTTTAATTTTGCAGTTGAATTATTAATTTTTTAATGACTAAAATTCTCTATTAATTTCCTTTATAGCGACATAAGAGTTGAATTATTTGTTCATATACATATTCTAGCGTTATGACAGCTGGATCTACAAGTTTATCAAGCCTCCCTTCACAGTTCACATCATTATGACACCCTGCTTATTTTCTGGATGACGACATACATAACATAATATATGTAATTGCTATTTTCGTCTTCCGTTCAAAAAATTATATGGTACTTCAAAATATTTTATATTACGTAATTTTTAATTGTTCGATCTTAAATGATGTACAAACACAATGGGGAAATAATTGTCATTTTACGATAGTAAAAAATTAATATGCACTTCTGATCAAGTGATCATGCGACCTCTTAAAGCTTCCTGATCAAGTGATCATGCGACCTCCTAAGGTTTACTGATCAACTTAAAAAGCTTACTGGTCAAGTGCTTACTTGAATCAGATTCAAACCGCAACATAATGGAATAAAATAAAATTATTTTCATAGCTAATACAGTCAGTACAATTTCGTCGATGAATCAAATGTGCTAAATAATTGGTGTAGATTCCCACGCTAAAGTGCTAAATAATTGCCAGGAAAATTAAGTTATAATTTAAGATTGACGTCAACTAATACAGCTATTTCTTGCCTGCCAAGGACCACTAAGTCCTCGCTTTTAGTCTTTTTCAATTGCATTTCTTTGTCGTACCACGTTATCTCTCTCATACATTATTTATCTTATCTTCTTCTGCTAAGAGAGTCGTTCTTCCCATTGCCCTTCTCATTATCTGCTAAGAGAGTAGTTCTTCCCATTGCCCTTCTCTTGTCTGGTTTTGGTTTCTTTATCACAGCAACCTTCTTTTGCTTAATCTACTTTCCTTTACTTTTAAAAGTGAAAAGTCGAATCCAAAAACCAAAAGAAAAAAGAAAAATTATGTTCGGTCAATTTCGTTCTTTTCCGTGCCTCTTGATTTCATTTTTTGACAATTTCAATTTCCCATCACTCGGTTTTACTTAGAAAGGGAAAAAAAGGCATATATACGCAGTTGGCTTTATAAACAAACAACTTGTGCTCCAGTGTTCTATAGGCAAAGGAATCTGGAGAGACAAGGTACAAGGTGCGTCTTTTGATTTTTCCTTGTTTTTTGTTTCATTCCTCAGCTCTTTATGAGGTTTTTAGTTGTTTGTGTGAATTTGTTCGTTTTGTTTAACCCATATTATTGCTTTACCAGTCAACTTGAGATCAAGTGGAACAACAATCAAATCAGAATCGTATATGTTGGCTATGAGATGCTAGGATGCTATGGGGAACGCTGATAGATAGTTAGCCATTTGGTTAAAGTGGCGCCCCCAGGGTCCTAAACCCTAAAATCTTTGATCTAAAGTCTACGAACTTCAGGTTTACATACGTAAGTTTCTGCAAGTCACGCACAGTACCAACAATAACATATTAAAATACAAAACTGCATTCTAATCCTTCAAAAATATAACTCTTAAACTAAAACATTGTGTAAGATTAAAATCAAATTTAGTCCCTTGATGCATTTAGTAACCTCATAATTGTATTATTTTTCTTTTTCCTCATTTAATTGTATTATGATATTTTTTTAATTTTTTTTTTTTTTTTGTTATCATTATTTAGGTAAACTATATTTAAGAATGGCAACGGTTCGGTTTGGGGACGAAAATACTATATTCATCCCCATAACCACGAAAATTAACCATATCCATAACCACAAATTAACTATCAGGGATTATCCATAACCATATCCACCGGATAACAGATTTTCAATCGGTTATAGGTTATATCCATCTTCGTCAAAAAAAAAAAAATATATATATATATATATATATATATATTTATCTAATTGACGCATTATAAATTTTAGTAGATACTAATTCCGTCATTAATTAGCAACATCCAATTACAAAAAACTAACAATATATTTGAAGTTGTTTATGATAACATGCACCAATTTCTTGACAGTGAGACTCTTGAAGAGAGATGAATCTGATAAACTTGTAATATTTGATAATTGATATATAAAATGATTCGATGAATTAATTTGGTTGAGTATAACAATAAGAGTGTTGAATTAATGAGGTTGTTGGTATGCCCCATGCATGATGTTTGGTGCATAATAAAGATAGTATAGGGAGGGTTCGGTAAATTGAATAAAATTATATATATATATATATATATATTCAGGTTGGATTCGGGGACGGATACGGATTGGGGACCCCTATAACCATATCCAAAACCATAACCAAATAAAGTTCACGGTTTTTCCCCAAATCCATACCATACCCTAATTTTCATATACAAATCCAATCTATTCAGGCAGTTATCCACGGTTATCGTGTTTAGCGGTTAAAATTGTCATTCGTAACTATATTTCAATACACTTTCTATTCTTCATTTATGTCACATCCCAGACAGGTTGGTCTATAACACAATATTGTCCGCTTTGGACCGCACCTTCACAGTTTTGTTTTTGGGTTTTAGCACGAGAACTTCCCAGGGAGGTCACCCATCCTAGGATTGCTCTCGCCCAAACTCGCTTACCTTCGAAGTTCTTATGGGATCCAAAGCTAGTGAGTTCCCAAAAGGCCTCGTGCTATAGGGAGGGGAGCATGTACATATAAGGCACATCACCCCCTCTCCGTTGGTTGATGTGGGATCTTACAATCCACCCTATTTAAGGGGAACCCGACGCCCTTACTGGAACATCTGTACCGATGGCAAAGTGGCTCTGATACCATTATGCCACATCCCAAACCAGCTTCGCCATAGCACGATATTGTCTGCTTTGAGCCACACCTTCACGATTTTGTCTTTGGGTTTCGGCACGAGAACGTCTTAGGGGGACACCCATCCTAGGACTCTCGCCCGAACTCGCTTAACTTCGGAGTTCCGATGGAATCCGAAGCCAGTGAGTTCCCAAAAAGTCTCGTACTATAGGGAGGGGAACATGTACATATAAGGCACATCACCTCGTCTCCGTTGATCGATGTGGGATCTTACAATTTATGTAGATTAATTCATTTAATATATTTTAGTATAGTCATTTCGGTACAGATATTTAGGTATATTAATTTAATACAATACATTTCGGTATAGACATTTAGTACATCTTATATTTCAATACATACATTTGGGTACATCAATTCATTTTAATATATTTTTGGTATTCGACGTTTCCTAAATGGATCCTATCAAATATTTCACATTTTCTTTTATTTTAGGTATTTGAATGTAGGAGGAGGTGGATGCCCTTATTGGAGCCTGGCCCTGCAGCTCAACCTGGGAAGTGCGGGAATCAAGGTAGATTAATTCATTTAATATATTTAGTATGGTCATTTCGATACTGATATTTAAGTACGTTAATTTAATATAATACATTTCAGTATAGACATTTAGGTATGTCATAAACATTTAGATACATCAATTCCTTTTAATATATTTCGGTACACTTATATATTTACATGTTTCTTATTTGTCATTATTTTTATTTTTTGAATATTTTCTCATTTAGGTACATTTATAAGGATATAATTGGAGGATGTTAAACAAAATTAATAAATTAAAATGTGTAAATTAACAAATTCAAATATTTAATGGGAGACATTAATTGAATATTATACACATTAAACACTAAAACAAAAACAGAATATGAATTAAAGTACATATCTAAGAACTAAATAAATATGTAACCTAACACCAGCTTTTAATTAAATATTAATTTTTCGATTTATTAAAGTTCAGAAACCTCAATTAAAATTTATGACAATCCAACGATTGTATTGCCATGTTAAAAAAATGGAACCACGGTCAATTACGATTTTTTCAACCAAACATTTGAATCTGGAAAAACAATCGTAGAAATAAGTTCATAAGATAAGAGGGCCACTCATTGATACTGGAACATGCTACAATTATTAGTCCACGCCTTGCGACTTGCAGTGGTTTGACGATCGGGGCGAATCTCTGCCATTTTTAAATTAGGATTGTTTGAGTTTTCACGGAATGTTGAACCCCCTTTCCCAAGTCCCAAATTCTAGCTCTCGTTCCCATATCTGTGCTTCATAAGGTTTTTATTTTGGGAAAGCATGCTTCACTTTGGCGGTGGTGACGCTAGTCGGCTTCGCGGAGAAAAGGCAGGTTGATGGCTAAGCTCGCGGGTTAAAGACAAAAGATAGAGATTTGGATTCAATCTCTTGAAGCACTACTTTTTTTTTTGGAATCATCCTTGAGGAAGGGCTTGACCTTCTCCTTGAATGGCACCTCGAAAACTCCTTCCTAATGTGGATGGAACGAATCTGGTGATGATATTTCCTTCCATAATCTAATCTCGAACAAAATGACAATCAATCTCAATGTGTCTAGTTCGTTGGCAGCAATATGGAAGGCTGCTTGGTTATCACAAAATAGGGTAGCTGGCCCTTGATTTTTAATCCTCAAATCATGAAACAAGTATTGCAGCTATGCTAGTTCACAACACGCTGCTGCCATAGAACGCTACTCTGCTTCCGCTGACGATAAAAACACCGTTTTCTAACTTTTGCTCTTCCATGAGATAAGACAATAGCCTATCGTGGATCGTCGAGTAGTAGGACAACATGCCTAATCTGAATCACAATACGCCTTCAACTTTATCAACTTTAAATCATCTTGAGGTATTTCAATGTACGCAAAGCAGCATCATAATGTGGAATCCGAGGAGTTTGCATAAACCTACTCAATAGGTGAAGTGAATATGTAATATCTGGCCATGTAATGATGAGATAAATGAGATGACCAATCAATCTTCGATATTTTGCAAGATCTTTAAAAACCACTCCCTCATCAGGAAGCAATTTGAGATTTTGCTCCATTGGAAATTTTGCCTGCCGAGCCTAAAAATCCAACATCATCAAGGATACCTAATAAATATTTTCTTTGTGAAATCAAAATACCTTTCCTGAAGCGTGCCACTTTTATGCCTAAAAATATTTTAAATTACCAAGATCCTTGATAAGAAAGTTTTAAAAGACTTTTAAGACCATCAATGGCATGCGAATCATTTCCTGTAATCAAAATATCGTCAACATAAATAAGGACTGTAAAGGACTTTCCTTGTTGCTTGGTAAATAAAGAATAATCGACTTTAGATTGAACATGTCCTACAACATGAAGAGCTTGAGAAAACTTAAAGAACCAATGTTTTGAAGCTTGTTTCAACCCATAAAATGATTTGTGTAGGTGACACACTAAATTCTCCCATGTCGCCGAAGACCGAGTGGAGGGTCCATGTAGATTTCCACCACAACATCACCACGAAGAAAAGCATTATGGACATGCAGATTTTTGTAGCAGCCCAAGCCGCAGCAGCTGTTGCCAGCCAGGCAACCTAGCTGGCCCAAGCCCAAGCAGCAAGCCATGCCGCAACAGCCTTGCCACGCCTGCCCATAATCAATGCGCGATGGGAGGACAATGTACAATATAAAATACATAAAGTAACTGAGACTCATACATACAATATATATCAAGGCTCGGCGGAAAACTTACAACAAAGCGTGCCTACTTTCGAGTGCACAACCCACAAACTACACCACTTGAGATCTGATTCACTAACCACTACTTGTTACACTGCAAGACAACCCTACGTCGTGGGAATGGTGCACCAGACAAACCAAAACCCAGATAAGCTGCGAAGCTCATGTGAGTGACAATAATACATCATATGTGAATATAAATCAATCAAATGATTAAATGTCAAAGTAGTGCTACGTCCACACAGGACTTTCTTCTAAATACTGTATTAACCGTCAATACCATTTCGGCACTCTCTTTGGATTATGACATACCACTCACCTTTCATCAATTCCTAGTAATCATAAGGGTCTAATTGCCACATATTTCATAACTTAACCACCATACACCTAATTGATACATATAGGAATGGTTATTCAATTTCGAATCTCTCCACATGTCTATCAAGATAACATTCTGTCATCACACAACCCGAACTTGTGTAGGAATGACACACCATCAATAATACTATCACGTGTAGGAATGAGATTGGTATCTATTTCATCATTGCATCTCTTTGTTACGAGTAGGAATGAGTCAACATATGAAATCATTCACTTTTAGGCAACATCATCATGTAAACTATTTGATTCAACTCTTTCTAGATTGAGCCACACAAGCCTTCAATCTAATTTTTCATGTATGTAATCAACAATATTCTAGGGTTATAGAGAGACAATTCGATCGAAGCCTACAATAGATAACCAATCAAGATGTGGTCCCCTATTATGAATTAACCAAGCAGAACCACTCCTGAGAACACCATGTATGTAGTGACCCCCATAATCGATTAACCAAGCAGAGTCACTCCTAGGAATATGAATAGGCAGTGATCACCCATCACGGATTAACCAAGCATGATCACCCCTAAATATGTATGGCCATACCTAAGTAATAAGGATCGTCCATCGCAGATTAACCAAGTGCAATTCCAAAGTAGTATGGTCTTCCATTGTAGATTAACCAAGTAGAACCATCCATGTACCACTACTATATGATGCAGATTCCGATTCTATCCCACAGTATCGCATGTATTAGGTTAGCAATCATCTACTAGCCCTCACATAATACAATCATTTCAAGCATAGCACACCATTAATAAACATAGCATAATAATACAAATTTCCATAAAATCATTTGAAAATCCATGTTATATCCACATAGTATATAACAAGGGAGTTTCACGGGTAATAACCATATCACATAATATTATAATCACTCACCTAGGTTATTTGCAATTCTATATTCACCAACTCCACTCCAAGGAACCTAATACAATACACAAACCCCACTTAGGAAACTTAACAAGATTGACACACAAACATAGGCCAAATGTAACTTCCACGTAATCGAGACACACGTCAACCGGGAACGACTCATCATCATGGCTAAGCTTCATCAAGCCTCAACAACATTTTAAAACTAAATGACACTCTAGAGTAGGGCAAGTTAACTAAAAAGTCAACTGTTGTTAAAGTAGATCCACTAAGATCAACAACACTAGGTTATTCAATTTGGAAGATCCGCACATCTGATTTTTGATCCGTAACTTCTCAAAGGTCCATTAATAGCTAGGATGATTACAAAATTGAGAGACGATCCAATGGTTGGATACAAATGAGTGGCGGTCCAATTTAATCACTTTACAAAACAATTGAATTTCGGGAAACCGAGCTAGACACAAGTTCACAATGTCACTAGAAGGTATTTGGTACTTAGACAACACTTATGGATGGGTCCCATGCACCGCCAGACGCGGTGGTAGCCAGGGTCGAGGGTTTGGTAAACCCGAATTTATCAACATTAACCAAAATGGCTCAAATTTATGAGGTAGCTAGAGCTCAACAAAGGAGACACTTTTTGAACTAGGCCAATGACAAATTCAAGCAGAAAACCGTCGAAATTCACCAAGGAAAATCGGATTTCTAAGGTTCAAAACACCGAACACTACAACTACAACAATAACACGAACTAAGCATACCAACTTGTAGATTATGAAGGGTAGATGAAGTTTCATACCGCATTTGTTCGAAATGGTTGTCGGAATCATCGAAAAATGACCAAAATGCAGGAAAAGTCGAGGGCTTTGTGGCTTTGAACTGGAAAAATGGGAAATATAACACCACATGAACGTTGTGCTCGCCAAGAGCTTTCCATGGACATTAAGATCACCCCATACGGAGGTCAGATAAAGGAGATATGAGGAGGTCAAGTTTGCGACAGGTCCAATCTCCCCCCAAAACAAGTCAGCAACAACTTTTTTGTTTTGGAAAGCTTCTGGATCAATTAGGTAGTTCCCCTCCCCCCGCCCCACCTAAAAAAAAAAAATTATAGCATTTGGGTTAAATTACCAAAATGCCCTCCAACTTAAACATTTTTAACTTTTTCGTTTTGATTTCGAATTAAGATTCGTTTGCCCCTACACGCTCGTGGGTTCAAACCCTACATAAACAACTAAAAAGTTGATAGAAAGGGTTGAGGAAATTCGACATGACCAAAAACACTTTCTTGAAACCTGAAAAGTTAACAAAATAATTCCAATTAAATCTCCAAAATACTTCTAAAAATGAAATAAAATACTAAAATTCAAGACGGGATATCACAAGCCTAGTGGCCAGGAAGGCTCAATCACTATCGTTGCTGTCACGCCCTGATCCTGACATACTTCCAGGATCGACACGTGACGTCACCAAGTACCCTTATATCTAACATACCCTGCCTCCAGGATATGGACAAAGCACTACTCAAGATTTGGATTGCGTAGTAAATTTTGTATACTTTATGGTTGCATCTAACCTCCTCATTAAACTGCCTACGTACCCCAAATAGGGATCAAGCCATTCGTAGTTCACCTTTGTCAAACTCTGAACTTTTCATAAAACATAAAGTACCACACTACACATCAACCATAATCCAAACAACAATTGTCATATTGCCACACACACAGGTATGCCATTCACCCATATATGTTTTCCAACACCATTCCACAGTCACATCAATCAATAACACATATAATGCATCAAAATCCAACACTATCGAGTTCTAGACCACTCAACGAAACCAAAATACCAAGCAACTTCTTGTAATCTTTTCAGATCTATCACTTGTACAATCAGTGCCTACACCATGAGAATGGTGCACCAGGCAAACAAGAACCCATATAAGCTGCGAAACTCGTGTGAGTGACAATAATACAACCTATGTGATAATCAATTAAAAAAAAAAAAAAAAAAACCATCGATGATAGTTTATAAACCTCAAATATAAATTCATACTTATGAAATCATAGTCAAGTCATTAAAAACTACGAATGAGTCACCCAAACATCCAACGGCTTTTCTAATTCAAACCACAAAGTTTCTCAAAAGTTATCGTTCATAAATACATTAAAAACTAGGGTTAGAGGGACGCAATTCAACTGAAGCCTACATAAGTAACCAAATAGGAAGTGGCCCCCCATAGCAGATTAACTGAGCGGAGCCACCCCTGAGAAGGTAACCAAGTAGGTAGTGACCCCCATCATGTATTAACCAAGCAGAGTCACACCTACGGAACCATTAGGCAGTGATCACCCATCTCTAATTAACCAAGCATGATCACCCTTAAGTATGTATGGCCATAAGGATCGCTCATCACGGATTAACCAAGCATAATTGTATGGTTCCCTATCACAGATTAACCAAGCATAACCACATTTGAGAAGATAACCAAGTAGGTAGTGACCCCCATCATGGATTAACGAAGTAGAGTCATAACTACGAAACTGTTAAGCAGTGATCACCCATTACGGATTAATCAAGCATGATCACCCCTAAGTACGTATAACCATAAGGATCGCCCATCACAGATTAACCAAGCACAATTGTACGGTCCCTTATCACAGATTAACCAAGCATGACCACCTTTGAGAAGATGACCTAGTAGGCAATGGCGGATCCAGGATTTTAGACTCGGAGGGTCCCAATAATAAAGATAAAAAAAATTATAGTGAAAAATGTCCGCTCCACGGAACTATTGATCTCCCATTTTGTTGCGGAGTAGACCCTCAATGATATTCATAGCGAAAAACGTCCTCTCCACTGCTGCTTGCACATCCATAGAGGCTACAAGCCTCTCCATTGCACCCAATGGTAGATGCAGGATTTTAAGATTGGGTGGTCTCAATATAAAAGTTCAAAAAAATATTAGACGAAAATATAAATTACAAAAACTAAATTTGTCCATGACGAAGTTTCATACTCGAAAATGTGTCATTATAGATTTATTGCACACTAGAACGAAAATATCCAGAATATAGTTGAAATTATCTAAAATTGGAATTGAACTACTTAGTTTGTGAAGACGGGGGAGGAGACTGGGGTTGTGCTAGTGGGTGGGGAGGTGACTGGAGAATAGGATTAGCCAATTAGTAGTTAGATATGGAATTGGAAAAGTTCTGACCCTGTTTGAAAGTTGAACCATTTTGCTTAATAAAAAATTGCAAAAACTATATATTAAAGAACGTTGTATTGACGCACCGTTTTATTTAGAAGGTTTTTTCAAACCATACATCAAACACACTGTTTTCCCAAGTCATTTGAATAAAAAGTAGTCTTCTTTCTTCTTTCTTCTTTCTTCTTTCTTCTTTCTGGTTTGCAATACCAGAACACTATGCAGCTTTGCTCATCTTCTCCTCCACCATATATGCCCAGACTTGGGTGATCCTCGAAGGTCCTCACAGAAATTTATCCCGGCTTCCGGTAATGCTAGGACCACCCAGGCCCCTTAACAGATCCATCCCTCTGCACCTACCCAAATTGTTGGAGGATCCCGAAGGTCGATCGCAAGTGTTTCTTCGAGCTTTCGAAGGGTCCCAGGACCTCCCGGGTCCCTATATGGATCCGTCATTGCTAGTAGGTAGTGACCCTCCATCTTAGATTAAGCAAACATAGTCACACCTATAAAACTGTTAGACAGTAAACACCCATCGCAGATTAACCAAACATGATCACCCCTAAGTATGTATGGCCATAAGGATCGCCCATCGTAGATTAACTAAGCATGATCCATAAATAGTATGGTCCCGTATTGCGGATTAACCAAGCAAAACCATCCATGTACCACTGCTACATGGTATGGACTTGGTGTCACCTAACCCCTTGACACTAAGGTAATGGTCCTCTACTAGCCCTCATGTTTAACAAACATTTCAAATAGGCAAGTCACATAACATTTCATAAAGTAGATCGATGGCAAACTTTATAAAAATAATTATTTAACATAAAACATAATTTAAAAATCCATGTTGTATCCACAAAGTATACTAGCATGAGAGGTTTTTAGGGTAATAAATATATCACATATATATTAAAGTCACTCACTGAGATAAGCCCACAAAGCCTCACTAAGTCTCTAATAATATAATTTTAGTATTTCAAACGGTTCAAGACATGTTGACCAAAAGTCAACTCTCAGTCAGCGGTGGGGTCTACAACCTTACGTAATTCGATCCGGAATATCCACCCATGAATCATTGATCCGTAACTTCCAAGAGTCTCATTAATCTTCTAGAACAATATCCTAAAATTTCAGAACGATCCAACGGTCGGATCTTTGCCAATCACTAAAATTAGGTGGCCTCACTAATTAGTTTTACAAATTTAGAAGTTCAATTCCAGAAAATCCGTACATCATATGCCCGATCCGTAAGTTCCAACGGTCCTCAAATATTACATACTATAATACATTAAAGTTTGGTGACAATCCAACGGTCGGATCATCGATTCATATAATGATCAAATGGTGTACCATAATGAAAATGGGTTCAAACAATCAAATCACATCAAGGGGATATCAAATCTGAAATCAGGACATCTAATTTAGCTTAAAAAAATCATCAGTCCATGGGCCATGCACCATCGCAGGTGGCGGTTTCCAGCAAACGGAAACCCAATTTTCCGACTAACTCTAAAAGTTACCAAATTTTATAGAAATGTAGAACTCACCAAGGGGAAGAACTTTCATACTTGGGCCAAATTCCAATTCGGTCCGGAAACACCTGAAATCGCCTCGATCCGCCGGAAACCCTTGAAATGGGTACACTTTGATTCATCTTCTCCGGTGCTCCACCGCCCCCAAACTTGTTTGGGGTTTGTTCCTAGGCCTAAGAGGAGTTGATTGTTGGTGGTTTTCTATGGTGATTCATGTAGGAAAAGCAGATCGTCGTCGTGCATCCACAAAGCTCGTCGGCGTGTTCTAGAGGAAACTGAGGCCTAATTCTTTCAATTTCTAGGTGAAAATGGAAGCGAAGAGATCAATGATGCGTTCTCAAGTGTTGCCCTGTCACAATTCACCTGAAAATGATATGATAAGGCATCGGATTGCATGTCGGAAGTTGGGTTGGGTCGCCGGTCGAATAGGGGGGTCGAGGTTCCATTCTTCTCTCTTCCTTCCTTTCCCTCATTTTTTCTCATCCTGATTGCCCTGTTTCCCTCTCATTTCTCTCCTTTCTCTCATTTTCTTCCCATCATCGCCACACATATGACACCAGAAATTAGTGCAACAAATATGGAGCCTTCCAAATTTATGATCAAATGACCATTTTGCCCTTAACTTTGTTCGTTTATAACTCTTTTGTTATAACTCCAAATTACATTTCGTTTGCGCCCACGCGTTCGTATCAACGAGTACTATCCAAATATAAATAAAGTGACAAAACATATAGGAATTAAATATGTCCTCAAAAAATCCATTTAATTCATTAAGGGCGTTTTCATCATTTTACTTATTAAAAAAAATTATACGCCACAAATATAAAGGCGTCAAAACTAAGAATACAAAATACGTAATTTTAAATAGTGAAATTCGGGGCCGGGATTTCACAGTTGATGTCATTATCACTACTACCACCATTGCCACTCTCCACGTCATCACCTTCACCACCATTGCCACCACAACCTCTACCATATTTGTCATCATCACCATCGCAACCTCTCAATCAATGTTGTTGATACTGTTCCTCTCTAGCATTGTTACCACAACAACCTTCTGCCGCGACTACCATCACCATCATTCCTACTACCAGTCTACCATTACCCTTTTCCCACTCAACTATTGTCACCATCCAATGGGTGTGTCCCCATCACTACTACAACCAACCTAACCACCATTGCTTCTAGCACAACTTTTGCCATAACCACCATCTCACCAGCACTGCCATTATTCTTATACATTACAAAGATATTACTATCAAACACAAAATTATTGGCTTTTGACATTATCTATAGCGTAATGCTTGGGAGACCAAATTTTTAAAAAAAAAAAAAAAAATTGTAAACCAAATGATGTGGATGTGATAATTGGAATATAACTCAAGCGTTGATTAATGTGCTAATTTTCTATTTGTGACACATAATTCGATTTGCAAATTTGATCTCCCTAACATTACCCTTATCTATATGTATCTGAATACTATACATGTTTCAATATTTTCTTTTAAAAAAAGATCATTATAAAATTCAACTAACATATACATTATCTAAACATAAAAATGCAAAAGGGAATTGTTATTAGTACTCCAAAAATCTCATTCTACACCCCAAAGTTTCTATATTGGAAAAGAAAAATACACTTGTGAAGAATATAGAATGAGATTTTTGGAGTGACAATAACACTTCCCAAATATTACTTAAACACACAAACTCAGACGCCAACAACTCCACTTTTCTTCCTCCTCGCAACTTTTTCACCTTGTTTTTCCTCCATCTTCCTTCGTCTAGGACCAATCATCATGGCTGCCATTATCATACTTTTAAGTAAAAGAATTGAATTCTCTTCAAGATGAACAAACTCAAACGCTTGGCAGCCTCCTTGCTCTGCTCGACCTTTCCATCTCTGATCCTGATTTCGCGGTTGATGGCCTCAGATTTATTTCGTAAACTAGAGGTCGTCATGAGCCTCTGGAACTTGTCGAGCCTTAGTAGAGTTGACTCAGTCAGCTCGCGAGAATCGGGGGTCAACTCCATCGTACCATCTAGCTCAGTAGCTATGTGGTACAGTGTTCAACGAGCCTTGGTGGTCTTCAACGAGCCTTAGCAAAGTGCTCATGCACCAGCTTTAGGCGTGCAGATATGTTGTTTGTTAAAATGTCTCAGTGAAATTCAAAGCAAATTATATATGTTTTCTTTGTTTTTAAGATTTGAAAACAGTTGCTTAAGTTCCGTACCAAGCAAGTTTATTTTAGTATAATAATTGTATATGAAAACTTGTCCATCATCTCGACTTCTTGCAAGTGTGGTATAACCTTCTTTTTGCTTTTATTTTTGTTTCATTTGTATACTGCTATGTTTTTCTCCGATCACGAGCTAAGGTATGACCCATTGTTTCATTTTTTTAATTTCATCTGCTTTGAAAGAAAAAAAAATGATTCCTTTCTCGTATCCTTAAATTTTTGTTTGGATTCATATATATTCAACAGATAGAAGAAGCAGACGAATTGGTAAGCTGAAGGTGCCATGGCGATAAAGATAATCGCCGCAATTATTCCTACAATAATTAACTACACAATTAGACCACTTGGACGCCAAGTGAGTTATGTCATTTTCTACAAAAGCAACCTTAAAGATCTAAGGAGTACATTGAAGAATTTTGATGCTGTCAAACAAAGGATGAACCATGCGGTTGAAGAAGTCGAAGGAAAAGTTAATCAAAAAGTGGAAGCTGATGTCCGGAGCTGGCAGACAGAAGCGGATGTGATCTCTCGAGAGGCAGAAGCATTATTGGATGATGAAGGCTGTGCAAAGACAAAGTGTCTTTATATATGTCCTAACCTGATATCCTATCATCAGCTCAGCAGAAAATCAACTAAATTGGTCAGAAAGATTGAAGAACATGAAAATAAAAAAGAGTTTGCCAGTATCTCTTACAATGCTGCTGTGGAAGACATATCTGCCATAGCCTCCGACGAGTACATGGCCTTTGAATCAAGGACTTCAATGGTGAAGGATATCATTACGCAATTGAAAAAACCTGATATCAACAAGATTGGTGTGTACGGATTAGGGGGGCGTTGGGAAGACAACACTTGCCAAAGAGGTTTATAGAGAAGCTATGGAAGAGAAGTTATTTGATGATGGGGTTATAATTCTAAACGTAAAAGAAAAAAAAGACAATGAAACAATTCAGAAAGCAATTACCAAAAAGTTGAGGATGGATGTTGATGAATCTGTGGATATGGGAACAAGAGCGAATCTCCTACGGGCTAGGATAAAAGAGAGGAAGACTCTTGTCATTTTACACGATGTTTTGGAAAGAATTGACTTTGAGGCCGTGGGACTCGTTGGTGTGCCGAACTGTAAGTTATTGTTGACATCTAGAGAAAGACAAGTTTTATTACACAAAAAAATTTTGAAATTGGATTTTTAAAAGAAAACGAAAGTTGGAGTTTGTTTGAGAAGTTGGCAGGTAATGTCGTTAAAGACAACCGTATACTGAAAGAAGCAACCCAGCTAGCAAAGAAATGTGGAGGTTTGCCGGTTTTGGTTGTTGCAGTTGCAAGTGCTTTAAGGGAAAGTAGTTTGGAGGAATGGAAAGATGCGTTGAGAAGTTTCAAAAGATTTGACAAGAAAGAAATGAATGAAAAAGCATTCTTGGCTCTAAAGTGGAGTTACGAACAATTGGAGGATCAAGAGCTTAAGCAGTTGTTCTTGCTTTGCGGGAGTTGCAGCAATTATCTAAGTGACTTGTTAAAGTATAGTATGGGTTTGGGTTTGATAAAAAATGTTGAGACAATGGAAGATGCACGGAATTCATTGAATAGAATGGTTAAAAAACTAAAAAATTATTGCCTATTGCTGGACAGTTATTGGCAACTCCCAGGAAATCCAAAGCAAATTTTTTGATGATATTGGCAACTCCCAGGATATTGGCAACTGCCATTTCACTGATAGGATTAATCCAAATAAAATCCCAATTTCCAAAAGTAAATTTTCAATTAATCTCTCAAAAGCAATCATTTCAAAAAGCCCAGAAGTACACAAAAATATTACCAAAAAATAGAGATATATTGAATAAGTAAAGAAAAATAACTTAAGAGACCACGAGATTACCCAGATCGACTTGAATTTGCTGCTGCCGGGTCTCCATTGCTGCTTTCCTGCAGTTGTTTTTCATCCTCTCCATTCGACAGTCCAGGTCTGCAACCCCAAAAACATGCAGAAACGATTAGCTTCGCGGTCGGATTATCAAATCATGCTGTGACAGGACCGACATACACGCAAATAAAAAATTCATCAATTTGTTTTTTCTGAATCCATAATTCAGATTCGAGTTCGAATTCAACGGAAAAAAAAAATACATAAATCCATTAAAAATTTTGCCCACATGAAAAAAGAAATAAAGGATGAGTTAGAAGCTTTTAGCAGAGAGTTCACCTCAACATGGAAAAATTTAAATGGAAATTGAAACTTTACTTGCTTAACGGCAGCAGAACTTGAACGATCTAGAGGTTTTTTGGTTTTGGTATTCCGGGGATTTCACGACCGACTTCACTGGAATCCAAATTTCATCACTGACTTCACATAAAATCCCTAAAATCCCAAATTCCAATCCCTAAAGCAAATCATAATTCCAACAACCACAAACACGCAAAATCCAAATTAAATCTGCATGTCATTTCAGATTTTAACGATAACCCACCAACCCAATACACACAAAAGAGTAAATTACCTGAAATCACGGCTGCTCTAGAAGTTTCGAACGACATGCAGATTGTGCGACGGTGCGAAGGCAAACGGCGACGGAGAGAGAGAGAAGTGGGTTCCGCTGTTTGAGGATTAATGACGAACAGGTGGTGAGCGCTCTGACGCCGGCAGATTGGGAGGCGTGGAGGTCCCTCAGAGCTCGCAGCGAGTTGAGGGAATTGAGTTTGAACATGATCTTCTTTGCTCTTAGGCGGACTTCTGTGAGACGAAGCAGTAGTGGAGTCCTGACAATGGAAGGAATAGATGAGATTTTGTAGAACCGGATCACCGCGTAGACAGCATGGGCAATTTCGTAATTTCATCGTACCAGTTACGAATTATAAGGGTTTATTACACTTATTTCCTGATGTTTATCAAGTTTTCACAAAATTTCTCACATTTGAGACATTATACTAACATCTCTTCAGATTTTAATTTTCTTTCATACAACCCCTCAGTCAGCATTTTGTTTATAAATTTACTAATTTACTCTTATTAATTATAACTGATAAAAAAATATTTTATAATTATATAAAAAAGTTATAAACATTAACACTATGTTCGGATGAGGAAAATAAACTTTAAATTTGGATAAAAGTCAGAATTTATAAATTGACATGCACCAATTCCCTTGTTTGGATTCATAAGCTCAATACCAAGCAAGTTTTTGGATTATAAAAATTGTTTTCCGAAAGTCATTCATCATCTATTTAGTTTTTGTTGTTTGATGATCAAGAAGCATTCGTTTCGTAGAAGGACAGCCAATGTGAGCCTCACACCTAATCCCCATTTTTTTCAAAAAATGGGGATTGCTTTGCATAAAAGGTCTATCTATAGATAGGATCAAGAAACAAATATTTTGACAAATACTTTTACACTCTTTTTAAGCCTTTAGATTATATGACATCCAAGAGTCCTTATTTATTCATTAAATGACATGGATGATTACGTGGATTTTAACTAATATTAAAAATAAAATAAAACTGAAAAAAACATAAAATCTATAAGGAAATTTATAAATATAAAATTTAAAGGGAAGAAACCCTATAAGCGTGAACTCCATTAAATCGTAGCCTCCATCTTCCTCTTTGCCGATGAGGTATGCAACTCCATGCCTTGGATTGATACGGAATTCTAATGCCCTCTATAACAAATCAAGCTATTACTTATTAGTCTCTTAAATCTTCATTAGGTAAGCAAAATAAAATCCTATATTACTGTTCATATCTGCAGGATGATTAAATTGAGTTCTTCAAAACCTTGTTAGTTTTTCCCTGGGTGAGCAACTAGTGTTCCAGAAACATCCCCCCACCAGTCGGGATTCTTCACGTACCAGTCCAATGTCTTTTTCAATCCATCCTCCCGACGTCTGTTGGGACCATCCCAAGGCTTTCAGCTTCTTGTAATCTATGAAATATCTCTTATCAAGAAAAGGCCTATCCTGCACAAACTTAATATGTGCATCTGGGTTCAAAGAGAAGTGTTGGCAATTTTCCTAACCACATCAATCAATCTCCTCTCTTTGTTTGTCCCGATGTTGTAGGCACAACCTACCTCACCCCTATGGAGAATGATTTACTTTTATATTGGAATTTTGTATCGATCAATTGAACGATACTAACCTTGACAGCGTGAATGATAGGAATTCGAGGTGTTGGGGTTGGACGAAGCAATTCGGATGGTCGTGCGTCTGCATTTTCATCCATGACAGCCATTTTCGCTTCTTCCTTATGTTTACAGGATTATTTTTATTCTTTTCTTATTTTTAACTTTTATTAATTTCTTAATTATAAATTTATACCTCATTTAATGTTTAAAATTCTCTACATAACTCTTAATCAAGACCGTTGAATGTTACAAGGTCTAAAGGTTGTAAAGAAGTGTAAAAATATTTGTCAAAATCTTTATCCCTTATATATAGGAAAAATTAGGTTCTCATCCATCTTTTTTCAACTCCATTGATTGAAACCTTATTTCTTTTCAATTTTTAATCAAGGTCCCTTGGTTTTAATAAACATCATTAATTATTTCAATAATAAAATATTTTACATATCAAGGTAATTAAATTTTATTTCTAAATTACTCATTTAGTGTTAGAAACATTACATTTGATATATTTATATTTATGGCTAAATTTTGTATCATATATTTTTATTTTTAGTTTGTACCCATTTTAATTTGCAACCCTTTTTTTTTTAAATTGTGCCAATTTTTTATTTAGTTTTAGTTTGTACCCATGTGACAGCCGGTCCCGGATTATTCTTACTGCAAGGGTGAAATGACGGTTTTGCCCCTAGTCGATAATTGTTGTTTGTGTGGTTGTTTTGGGTGCTTGGTTGGTTGCATCTCAGCCACACATCTATCTTCATTTCCATCACCCTCTCCCGTTGACTCTCTCTATCCCAAAGTCTCTCTCTCTTTCTTCTTCTATACTTGTGTACGGACAAGACCAAATCCTTCGAAAACGTTGTAGATCGTGGTGGAGACTTATACCTTTGTGTTCGTGAGCTTCGTACGAGTCCAACCATACCCATTTCAGGTAAGGAAACCTTTGTTTTCACGTCGAACTCGAGATTCCCGATTTGGTCACTATTTATGCACACGTAAAATCGTGCGTTTTTGGGAATTTCAGGGTTGTAGGAAGCTTGGTGAGGTCCTTAGAAGGCTCGGGGTGGTTCGTTTGAAGGTTTTGGACGTCGGGATCGTGAGTTGCAGGTTTGGCCGGATTTTGGGAAGTTTTCCGACGAGATTCCATTGGTTTTAGTGCTTGGAAGTGGTAAGGTTTTGTTCTTCTAGTTGTAAGCTTCATTTTGGTAAGTGGATTTTGGTTGAAAAACGAGTGAGAAATGAAGTTTAGAAGTTTTTTCAGTTTTTCAGCGACAGCGACGGCGACGGCGCCGGAGGTTGGCTAGAGAAGACGATGGAATATTCCGTCAGTTTGGACGGAATATTCCTAACAGTGTTAGGTTAACTTTAACAGAATCTGTTAGTTTTAACGGAATATTCCTGACGTCATCAGTGTGCCAGGCACGTGCCTACTCGTGGGCGGCGCGTGTGGCCATGCCTCGGCCGGCGCGTGAGACGTCAGAAAATTATTTTTAAAATATGGGGATGTTCGTGAGGTTGAGTGGATCACGTTGGTGTATTCATACACCCCATTTGAGCATTTTATGAGAAGTTATTACCTAGTTTTGGTTATGTGCTTTAAATTAACATTTTTATAGTTGTTTGGCATATAGGTGAGACCTATCCCGAGGACGAGCGCAGTCACTCGAGGCAAGGGGGTTACGACCCTTCTACATACCAGTGAGTGGGCTTTTGGTTTTCCGTATATACCTATATACTTGTGATTTTCCCAGAAAATGAAATGAAACGTTTATATGTTTTAAATGCCATGCATTGCGTTTGCCTATTTAATTATGCATTAGTAGTTGCATATATGTATGTTTGGTGTTGCAGACGCACAGGTAAGTGCCAGGTAAGTTATGGTTTATGTTTGTGATTAGTAGTGATGTGAGATGCATAGAGAGCTCATAACCTGCAACCTCGGTGTTAGTGCTCCCGCCCAGAGTAGGGCACAGTCATTCACATGATGTTCACCTCCCGCACCACACGCTCATCTTGGATCCAAGTTAGGTGCACAGTCTTGTCATATAGACCATTATAGACGGTTCCGACCTGTAGGTGACTTGCGATTATTCGCCCAGTTTTCACATGATCGTAGCACTTGAGCGTACTTATTTACACCCAGTCCTGTCATACAGACCACTTTAGGTGGTTCCGACTCGTGTGCAAGTATAGTTAGTGAGTTGGAGATTTGAGCTCTAGATTCAGCCGTACAAGTCACGTTGGGTGACTCCGGCTGACTATTTACATTGCATTGATTGGCATTACCTGAGTACTTACATTTTATGTAGAGGTATTCGACATGGCATATTTTTGAGCATGTTTTCTATATGTGTTTATTTTCTATTTTCTGGGAAACTATACAAGTTTTACGGCGAAGGGTTAGAACTTTTGTTAATGAAATGATTTTGAAAAGCTTTGTTTTTGCCTACTCACACTTTCTGTTTTGCGCCCCTCCAGGTTCTAGTTTGGATTGCTCTTTTGGTGGCTTTCGAGGAATTCTCGGCATATCTGACAGATTATCACCAATGTAGGACCACCTCTGGGTGTGCTTATTTAGTGTTTGTTCCCCTGGACTGCACTAGGTCTTCTGTGCTCTGAATATTGTTTTTCACACTTACGCTTGCACATGTTTATTATCTACTTAGTGTATAGCTTGGTTTTTTATTTATTCGTACTTTTATTATTATTCTTAGCTTCCGCATTGTGCACATGGTTACATCACTCTCACGTGACGCCCAACACGCCCTGATTTCGGTCGGGGTGTGTCACCCATATATTAATTTCTTTTTGTGTCCATATTTTTCAAACTTTCATTTTCACTCATATTTTTTTGACCTTTTATTTGTACCCATAATTTATTAACCCATTTGTCTTTAAAAATGTACCACTTTGTTATATGTAAAATGTACCTGTTTTTTTTTTTTTTTTTTTTTTGTAAGTACCATCTCTTTTGTGTAAAACGTACGCATTGTTATTTTTTATATGAAATGTACCCATTATATAAAATGTATCACTTTTTTTTGTATTAAATGTACCAAGTTTTTGTATGTAATATGTATCATATAAAAATTACCAATTTTTTGTATGTAAAATGTCATTAATATAAGTAATGACAAATCATGTGTTTTATTTAAGTATTTTTTTTTAAATATTTTCAACAAATTATGGATTTTATTTAAAATCTCATTAATATAAATAACTACAAATATCAAATTTTAATTTAATAATTATAATAACCTGCATAGAAATGCATTATTGACATTAATTTCAAGGACTTCAATAAAAAATCGAAAATCAACAAAGTTTCAATCAAGGAACGTTGATAAATAAGAACAGCATCCAAAGTCTATATATATATATATATATATATATATATATATATATATATATGCGTGTGTGTGTGAACCGCTGCTTCCAAGCGGCAGCCCTTCGCTGCTCGACCCATGTCAAAAAGGCACTGTCCAACAGGCAGAAGATGTTTACACAGAGGAGTTGGTACCTCACATAAACATATCGGAAATTCGTAATCTGAACAATTGGCCACACACCACCCTCCAACGCAAAGGCTGCTAGGATATCTCTCTTCAAATCTTCCTTCACTCTGAACAAAATTCTTGCCCATGGAAAATCCCAGGTAAGTGAAAAACTTGAACAAAATTCATAGCCATTGAATCATTCCATTATCTACACTCTATAGGCCATAGTATCCTTATTTTGGATGATAAATAATACAATCGAAAATTGTCGAAAGTATCAAGTTCTACAAGGCATCAAAACAGACCCACAATCAATGTTGTACAAATTCCGAAGAACAGATTCATGAGTTCAAACAAACAAGGAATCTACTTCAGGGGAAGAAAAAAAAAAAAAGGAAACTTCACTTCCATGGAAGCTAAAACGAGCAAATAACAATTAAACAAAGGAATGCAAATTATCCAACTTTTTCGAAAAACCCAATTCACAAGGAGAAACTTACAGCTACCCAGTTTCCGAAAACAAGAAATTGAATCGAAGAAAGGAAATTACAGGTTCCGGATACGAAATTAGAAAAACCCAACTCGCAGAGAGTTGAAGGCACTTTCTTGCGTTGGAGTCAAGGACAAAGATGAGGGGTAAATCCAGGATGGATGAGGATGAAGAAGGTGGAAATTGAAGAGGACACTGAGATATGTTCTGAATATGAGGAAGGTATAGAGGAAGATGAAGGGGTTGGCAGGTTCTATTTCAATGGTTGGCGTGAACACAAATTAGAGGGGAAAGGTTGGATTGTTTATGACATTTGGTATTTATACCACTCATTCTTAAATCCTTCAAAATCCCTCTTACATTAAAATCCTAGTAAATCCTTAACATTCTCACTACACTTAGATTTGGATATATTTTTTAAAATCATATTGGACTACCTGTGAATTTGGATGTATTTTCTAAAATCCTATTAAATCCTAATTTGACTACAACATGATTTCAAAATCTTTTGAAATTCTAAATGACTACACCATGATTTCAAAACCTATTAAAATCCTATCAAATCCTCATTTGACTACACCCCCTTAGATTCTTGGGTATTTGGTATTATGTCAGGATTTTAAGATTTTTTTTTTGTTAAATTCTTAAAAATATGGATATATTTAATTAAGATTTTAAAGAAGTTTTAAAAGTATGGATATATTCAAGGCGTATGAAATTAGGTATTGATTTTAAAGAGTTTTAAAAGATTGAGGAATTCAAAGGGATTTGAGACATTTCGTAGTGTATTTTTTTTTAAATAAGTTTATAGTATTCAAAGTGTGTCTGGGCATGTGTTTGGGCATATCTTCCGAACCTCACTAGATTCAGCTTAGGAAGTAACATTGAATTTATGTGGCTAAGAATCATCATTTTGGTCCCTGAGATTTCAAATCAATAGAAGTGGTCCCTGAGATTGTCCACCATCCATCATTTTGGTTCTTCCGTTAAAAACTCCGTTAAGTGTTTCGGAGCTCTTGGCCGGAAGTTAGGGCAATTTTCAAAGCTTCGTAACTCAATCGCCCATAATACATCAAAAGGAAGATAGGAAAGTGTAGAATAAGATTATACATATTTGGAAGCCCAATTGTTGCCAGAGATGGCCGGAAAATAGCCTCAAATTTGACTGGTCTGAGGGAAAACTAGAAAACTCGCCGGAAACTGTGTAAAGTTTAAACATTCATAACTTCTTCAATACTCAACGAAATCAAGTGATTCAAAAACAAAAATCATACTTCTCGATGAGAAGAAGAGAATGGTACCTTTTTAGGATAACCCACCTTGGTTTGGCCAAAAACCATCTCGAAAGTGGCTGTCTTGGTCCTAAGTTAGCCACTTTCGAGCCATTTTTCGGCCAAACCATGGCAATTTATCCATTGAAAAATATACCGTTCTCTTCGTTTCATTGACAAATATGATTTTAGTTTTTGAATCACTTGATTTCATTGACTATTGAAGAAGTTATGAATGTTTAAAGTTTACCCAATCTCGGCGAGTTTTCCAGTTTTCCCTCAGACCAGTCAACTTTGAGGCTATTTTCTGGCCATCTCTGGAAACCATCAGGCTTCCAAATAGATATAATCTTATTCTACACTTTTCTATCTTCATTTTGATATATTATGGGTCGAATTTGGTTAAGAAACGATTGAGTTACGAAACTTTGAAAATTGCCCAAACTTCCGGCCAAGAGCTCCGGGACATTAACGGAAGGACCAAAATGATGGATGGTGGACAATCTCAGGGACCACTTCTATTGATTTGAAATCTCAGGGACCAAAATGATGAGTTATGCAAATCTCAGAGACCATTTTCACTATTTAGCCTTAAACAAGTAATTGTGAAGCTAAGTAGCCTTTTTGCCATCATTACTACTTAAAACACAAACTTAATTAAATTCCATTAACAGCCAAATGTTAGTTATTTTGTTTACATTATAATTTTTTATAGATGAAGTTTGGATTATAATATTGTTGATCCCTTGTCAAAGCATAATGGAGTTTTACTTCATTGGTCAGTGGGAATTTTGATGTCAGTTCAGCACCATAAGTTTGAACATGAAGTGGATTCTTTTTTGGGAATATTAAGTATCAGTCTCGAAACTATTGTTTTCAAATACGAATGAACAATCCAATTACTCGGAACTGAAAAACTAAAAGGATTTGTTTCAAGTTCTACGTGAATGTTCAGAATATGACAAATTAGATATTTTGCATGGGACATCAGTAGGCCTAAATTTGTTATTAGATATACTCCTTCACATACATTGTTTATAGAGGGTTTCCATGGACAATTTAGAAATTTGATTGGTGCGAAAAATGTATCTTTTAGTTAATGGAATTTTTATTTGGAATTTTTAAGTGAGTTTGTTTATGTAGGCAAAATGGGAATTCCATTACAAAAGACATAATTAATTTGAAATTGGTTTAGAAGTGAGGTGTAGAAGGAAATATTAGATATACTCCTTCACATACATTGTTTATAGAGGGTTTCCATGGACAACTTAGAAATTTGATTGATGCGAAAAATGTATCCTTTAGTTAATGGAATTTTTATTTGGAATTTTTAAGTGAGTTTGTTTATGTAGGCAAAGTGTGAATTCCATTACGACAGACATAATTAATTTCAAATTGGTTTAGAAGTGAGGTGTCGAAGGAAATATTGTATGCTTTACGATGAAAGAAAGAAAGTGGAAAGAATAAGGGCAGATTCTACCCATTGCCACTTTATTTCGTGGTTAGGTGACACATTCATTTCTACTAAGAACGATATCTATATGTTTAGGTAGTGTATGTTGAATTTCTCATATGAAAAGTTGACTCCTGATCAAAAGTCTCAAATCGCTCTTAAATATTGAAATTAGTATTGCTAGAGACCTGATAAAGGCTAGTGGGCCTATCTTGGTCAGTGAGCCATCCCAGAAGATGTGTATCTCGTTTTGCATGCAAGTGGCATGCTAAGATTTATGTGTGTTTTGAACTTCTAGATGACATGATAATGTGCAACTACTAGTATGAAGTGATAAGTCCAGGACCATATTAGAATTATTTTGTAGAGCTTGTACGTATGTGTGATTAGGTTGGTCTTGCCTGGGGTTAATCAGCATTAGGGGGTCACTGCTTACCTGGTTACTTTATTTCCGAAAGTGGTTTAGCTTGGTTAATCCGCATTGGGGAACCACAATATGGAGGCATACCAATAGTTTTGCCTGGTTATTCTGCATTAAGGGACCAAGTGCACTATAGGGCTGACTATGCCTAGTTAATCTATATTGGGGGGTCACTACTTCCTTAGTTACATTACCTCTATAAATGGTCATACCATGTTAATTTGCATTGGGGATCACACTATTCGATACTTGCTTATGGTTTTCCTGATTGATTCGCATTGCAGGACCATAGGCATTCTAGGGGTGGCGATACTTGCTTATGGTGCTCCTGATGAATCCGCATTGGGGACCATAGGCATTCTAGGGGTGGCTTCGCCTTGTTAATTCACATTGGGGGTCACTGCCTACTTGGTTACATAATATCCAGTAGTCGTGCCTAGTTAATCCGCATTAGGGGATCATGCTATTGATAAATGCATATGGTCATGCGTGGTTAATCTGCATTGGGGGACCATTCACATTCTAGAGATGGATTCCGTTAAGTGGTTCAGAATCCCTATCCCTATTTAGTTTTGTTGAGTTGTCTAGAACCCCAGATTATTATGCATAGAAGTTGCCCAAGTTTATGTTTATGTTTGTGTTGGTAATGTAGGGTTACAATGCTATTACTTTGGTTTCAAGTTAGGAAATAAGGCAAACCTTGTAAAGGTTGTCCTTATTAAAATTAGTGAAGTGATATCTGATCTTGTTGGTTGATCAACATAGTTAAATGTTAATATTGTGCATCTTTGATACATGGAATCAATTATTTGTTATGAATGTGGAATTGTGGTTGGAAAACATTTTGAGATGTGAAAGGCAAAATGACAGTCCCAGTTATTATATGGTTCGTTACGTAGTCTAGAATCTAGTGAGTCATGCTTGTAGATTCCATTGAGTGATTTTGGAACCCAGTTTTTCTGCTAGAAATATTATGAAAAATGTCAGAGTTAAACAAAATGATGAACTACGAATGGTTTGATCCTGTCTTAAGGTACGTAAGCAGTCTAACACATAGGTTAGATGTAGTCATGATATAAAAGAAAAAGTTAATGCATTGTTTAACCGTTGTTTTATTTTTGGTCATGTCTTAGAGGCAAGGCATGATAGATGAATAGGTACGTGGTGACATCATGTGTCGATCCTGGACATATTTCGGTATTGGGGTGTGATGAGCACCGCTGCCGGTGTTGTACCCGATGCTATGCCGTGAAATCCAAAAGACTCGATGTATCCCTAGCGCTTCACACTAAGCAAGTAAATTGCCTTCAAGAATATTCTTTCAAAGAAAAAGTTTATATTCAGCCTCCTCCAACTCCAGCTTTTCTTCTACAATACAATTGAAAATGTTCACCTTGTGCTAACTTCATAACCAACTAAAAACAGTAACAGTGATGTGGCAACTGGAAGTTGATAAGTGTTAGACGATTTTTACGAATATATGCTCGATGAACCACTAAGAACATTTTGAAAAGTCATTTGCGGCGTTTCCTTTTTTTAAACAAGATGTGTTAACTTTGTAGGGAGATGAACTTTGGGTTTGTTGTGGCCAAAGTTGTTTGTTTTAGTGTAACATCCCACATCGATCAATGGAGAGGGGGTGATGTACCTTATATGTACATGCCCATCTCCATATAGCACAACGCCTTTTGGAAACTCACTAGCTTCGGATTCCATCAGAACTCTGAAGTTAAGCGAGTTCAGGCAAGAGCAATCCTAGGATGGGTGACTCATTGGGAAGTTCTCATGTGAGTGGGTGACTCATTGGGAAGTTCTCATGTGAGTTCCCAGAAACAAAACCGTGAGGGCGTGGCTCAAAGCGGACAATATTGTGCTACGGCAGAGCCGGTCTAGGATGTGACAGAATAGTATCAGAGCCACTCTGCCGTGTGGTACGAGTATGCCGACGAGGACGTCAGGCCCCTAAGGGGGGTGGATTGTAACATCCCACATCTACTAATAGAGAGGGGGTGATGTGCTTTATATGTACATGCCCACCTCCAAATAGCACAAGGCTTTTTGGGAACTCACTGGCTTCAGATTCCATCGGAACTCCGAAGTTAAGCGAGTTTGTGCGAGAGCATTCCTAGGATGGGTGACCCACTAGGAAGTTCTCGTGTGAGTTCTCAGAAACAAAGCCATGGGAGCGTGGCCCAAATTGGACAATATCGTGCTATAGCGGAGCCAGTCTGGGATGTGACATTTAGAATGTATATGTGTGTCATAGCACTGATGAATATTGTGATACACTAATTATGACTCATGATGAATGTATATAAATACGTGTAACAACTCATGAAAGTTTATGAAAATAACATCTAAACCACTAATGAACCCTGAAATTAGACACTGATTTTTTAGAAAAGCAGACAATATGCAATCCCAAACGTTGCATAAACTTTTTATATTTTTTATATTTATAAATTTATTATTATGAATTTTTAATCATGCATGGTATTGAAAATAATTAATAATTCAAATTATTCATTTAAAAGTGCAATAAATATGACGTTGGTTTGTCTGTAATCGAGTATGCGATATATTGGACATGAACTTCTCGTTCATATACGTGCTAATTAAGTAGTGGCATGTATGACACACGTCTGTGAATAAGGAATGGTATAAATACAAATTTTGAGGTGTTCATATAGATAAAATCATTAGTCTTCTTGATAAAATGGTGTATGCCCGTTATTCACAAAGCATTGATGCATAGTTTATTCACAAAGCATTGATGTGTAGTTTATTCAAGAAGTGGATTATTGTCCAAACCTAGCCATTTTTAAAGTATTCATAAATCAATGCTAAACTTAGAGAAATAAAGAGGTTTTTGATGTCCATAAAACATCATTTTGGTTATTATATCATCATAGGGTTGACATAAGATCCTTCGTTGAAAAATGATTGTTTAAGGTGCAAGTAATTCCATGTTTACTCATGATTGAAATATTTTCTCAATAGAGTGATGAAAATATACTTACATTTACCTGATATGGAATTGAAAGAACCCACCCACTTGTGAAAACATAAGAGCTCCTTATGGAACAATTTTGGAGATGTTTTTATATTAACTATAGATATTTTATGTGAGTCTTCCCTGATCTATGCAAAAGAAGTCCCTAAATTGGAAGGAACATAAATTTGTTCATGATTACTTGCATTGGCACAAAATGAGGAGTGTTAAGATTCAGTGCTAGCAATAGTTATGATATGTCACACTCCTAGGTATAACAGTTACAAGAGATTCACTGGGATTAACATTTTCATAGAACGTTATGATGCACATTTATACGAGTGTCACCAAGCTGGAATCGGTTTCACTCGCACAAAATGATTCGCCCTAGTGCTTAGGTAGCAAGTGGGATAAGACATATGTGTCTGAAACGCATTGGAGTCCGAGGCCAACTTGTTAAGCAGGACGTGAGTAACTAAGTAGGCGCTGAGATGGTGACTAGGTTAGATGCTCAAGTTAGGTGTTTGTGTAACACTTAGACTAAGATCTGTATGGTGTATGTCCATTGGACATGTTACACATTTATTAAATTGAGAATGCACCATAGCATACATTTCATATTCTATGTGCTAGTTGCGTTAGATAGTGGGAGTGATGAATTGGTCCTTGCTTTAAATCACTATATGATGTAAAAAAGATGAGGTTTAATGATCGCTACTTTGACACGTCTATCTAAGATGGTCTAGTTAGCTACTGTTTCAAGACGCATGTCTAGGCAAACAGTTAAACCGAGTTAGACTAACATGAGAGCTTAGGGAAAATAGTTTGAAGACTACACTATGTCATGTGATTCATTAGTTGGCCAACGTCTGTTTGATATTTGTTGTCAAACGTAACACCTATATACAAGATACTTGTGGACCATAACATTGCTTTTTATATCATGATGAGGGAGAAAGAATGTCAAGTTTGGTGTATGAAGAATTGTCTAGGGTATAAAGCAATGAACTTCCAAGTGATGCACTCTTGTTAAGTTTGGTGATAGGTTAATGATAGCTCTTCTAGATAAGTATGTTTGCAAGGTCGCACGCCCCTTATTCTGTATGAGGAGGTAAACCATAACAAATGAGAATTGGATGAGCTAATTGAGATGATGTCAACACCCTATGTGGGTGAGTAGGAGATGTATGATTTATATAATCATGTATTACATAAAAGACAATATTATTCCACCCAATATAGGGTGTGCTATTGATATCATTTTCTCTTCCCCTCCTAGCAGCTATATAAAGATGATCTTGGGGAAAGGCGAAAACACACTAGGAGAAACAATTCTGTTTGCTCTAAAGAGGAGAGAATAAGCTCTCAACTCTTAGGAATCTTTTTCTCTCTTAGTTTAGCCTCTAGGGTATCACCTTGGCCGAAGGATGCTACTAAGAACTACAACTGTTTGAGAATGCACAAGGTATGTAGGCAATCTAGCTCGGCTAGATGCAATCGAATACTTTCTTTAGTGACACCCTTATTTGTAGTTCATGCAACAATTCGTCGAAACATGATGGCTCTCTGATCTGTTCCGAATCGAATTCCTTTATATTATTTGCATACATTGCCAACAATTTTATTCTCCCTTTTAAAGGAAGAAATATCAACCTAGAGAGTAGACTTGAAGGCTCTCTTATTTGTTGGACCACATAAAACATTCCCAAAAATCACATTGATGTGTCCAAATTTTTGGATGGAGACAACTATGCTACTTGCAGTCGTGCTGTGACTATTAGTCGTAGTTCCAAGACCAAGATGGGCACCACTATAATCGTCAGCAACTACCTTTTCGGATTTAAGCTTGCAAGCTTCTGCCTCAGGGGAGAAGCATAAGTTGTGTGATTCTGTTGGCAAGGTGTCGAGACACTAGATGTTGTACCACTAGATATTGTAGAATTTTTGGAAAGTAACTAGTGTCTTGAAAAACTAAGAAAATACAACAGTGTAGCGATCTTTAGCAAAAGAAGAATATTGTTCTCGAAACCAATTCCTTTTAGCTAGACAAAGAAGAGTCCATTTGGGATTCATCATAACTCTATAAATGAAGTGTTAGTAAAAATTAGCTTCAGTATCTCTTCGTACTGTCACTTAATATTAATGACATCCTAAATTAATGGCTGTGATGTCATCATTGAATGTTGGTGATCTAACGAGTGACCACTTTTTAAACGTTATATAACTATTTAAAATATATAAATCTATTTGGAATCACTCTAAATTTTGAATAGTTATTTATGTAATTTTTTTAGGAAGTGTTATTGGCACTCTAAAAATCTCATTCTACACTCCTCACAAGTGTATTTTTTTTTTCCTAATATAGAAAATTTGGAGTGTAGAATGAGATTTTGAGAGTGCTAATAACAATTCCCATTTTTTTTTTTTATATGTTAGGTTTGAAATTTTTTTCTGTAAGGTGGACTGTTAGGAAGGACTAGGCCTGAAAAACGGGTCGTGTTTGCCGTGTTTTGTGTCGTTTTTGTGTAAAACCTATTATCTTAAAAGGTCATGTCGTGTCACACCTGTTATCTTAACGGATCCTTAATAGGTCAGGTCACTTTACCCAATAGGTAAAATGACTTGACCCAGTATGACCCATTAAGAAAAACATTATTCTTTTCCTTAAATTTGCACATACCACATTGCCACATAAATTTTACTTCAAAATATAAAAAACACATTTGTTGTTAAGTACTACATCTACAATTCAAAATAAGAGCCTAATAAAAAAGGACCAATGCACTACTAGTCTACTACAAAATATCAAATGTGCAATGATATGCAAAATGAATGACTTTTTCTTTTCAAAATTGTCAAGCCTTTCTCAGAAGTTATGTTGATGATGTTTTCAATAAGGTTTTTCCACATTAGAACTGTCTTGTGCATAAACTAAGTATAAAAAAACCAAACATTATAAACCATTTAATTTATAAGAAGTTTACCAAAATAATTATAAAAAGAAATAAAACAATAGTATTATACCATATAAAAATATATGACCTCATTTTTTTTCAAATTTTCTAAATTTAATTTAATATATATATAATTATTATAGCATTTTCAACGGTAGAAATTTATTAAATTAATATTTTGCTTATCGTGTATCGGGTTACCCACATGTATACTCGAACTAACCCGTTATCTTAACATGTGCTTATCAGGTTATCCGATAACAACCCAATTCATTATCGGGTCAATTTGATAACCTATAAATTTAATATCTTATCATGTTCGATTAACTTATCATGTCAGAAATTGTCAAGCCTATAAAGACCTTACATTGAATTCCGGGGTATTATAGTGATTCAATTTAGAGTGTTTCAGTGACGCTACCGTGTGTGATCACAGAAGGGTCAACGGGGTTAATGGCCCCATATGAGTCAGTGAATCACTAACAGCCGACATTTAATTTATAAAGCTGGAGATAAAGGTCTGATTCTCCTTAACTTTGTGCAAAGTGGTTCTCCACTCGTTGAGTTAGACAGCACTAGTGGACATAACAGTCAACTTTCTTCTTCCACGCCATATTAGAGAAAAGCTTCAATTAGTGGATCAAATACTCAAATTAGCCGAGAAACCTCCAACCTAGCTTTAATTTCGATCGAGGAACCAGTGCATAAATTTCCACTCTAAATTTAGACAAATATTGGTAAAAATTATAAAGGCTTAACTATAGTAATGGTCTTTGAATTATATTTTGAGTTTCATTTTCGTTAATATGAATTGTCTACTTCATTCCTAAATTAACATTTGAGTAAGAATTAGATCCTTCAATTATTTTTTTAGATAAAATAAGATGAATTGACGAAAAATTGATCAAGTGTATCACATGAAAGTTACGTAACTTAAATTGACAACAAATTAAACAAAATGGTTTTGCATCTAGTATTAGAAATGTAATTGATAAGTTTTAATAAGTTTAAGGATTGACTTTTCTGAAAAAATAATTTTAAAACTTAATTTTCACTCTGATAACAATTAGTTGCAAAATCGGGATATTACTCTTTTTGTTATAATGAAATTGTAAAAATAGTCTTTACAGCTACTTAGTACTACGGTCTATTAGTATTCTTTTTCACTCGTAAGTAAGAGATCTTATGTGCGTCCAAATTCTTGGATGGAGACAAATATGCTACTTGAAGTCGTGCTATGACTATTAGTCATAATTCCAAGAACAAGATGGGCACCATTATAATCGTCCGCAACCGCTTATCGGATTTAACCTTGCAAGCTTCCGCCTCAAGGGAGAAGCCTTGGTAGTGTGGTTTCTGTTGGCTCAATTCAAGCCTTGGTTATATTATGTTTGTGTATGACTGCTTGGACCTTTTCGATTTTGGCATTATTGCGGTGGCAAGATCAGGAGAAATGTTCTTTCACAAACGAAATACACATTGTAGATCCTATAGGATGCACGGTTTCTTGGTGCTAAACCAACGTCATTTCTCATGGAACAAAACTTGTCCCATCTAAAAAATGATGAGAGTTGCACTGATGACCTATCATCACATCAGAGACTTGTTGGACAAGTATTTAATATGTGTCCTGCAAATTCAATTGCAAGAAAGAACAAAACATGAATTTCAAAGTTTTAATCTCTTTAGCAAATGAGATTAAGACAAGAATTTAAAATTACATGATTCGAAAAAGCTAGAACCCAAAAGTTATAAAGTTTGGTGAGAGGTCTTATTTTTTTATGTCACCTTCAAGGACGTGTAATGTAAATCCCTCTTAAACGTCACAACATTTCAAAATTTTTGAAAGTGTCCTTCAAGAAGGAACTGAATCCCCTCCGGATTCAAATAGATTTGAGCTCACTAAGCAATGCATTCGGACCATTGAAATTTGATCCCAACAGCTACAATTATTCAAGAATATTAGATTCCACATAAATCTACTTAAACCAATGGGGTCAATGGCCCCACATTAATTTATAAGGCCGGAGATAAAGGTGTGGTTCTCCACTAATTGAGTTACAGCACAAGTGCACTTAACAGTCAAGTTTCTTCTTCCACGCCATATTAGAGAAACAAGTGCATTTTTGCTCTTCATCTTTAAGTTGACGCCATATTAAAGAAACAAGTGCATTTTTTCTCGTCATCTTTAAGTTGTGGTAATATTCATTATTCTATTTATCAGTGTTGAATGAATTTAAAATTTTGAGGTTTATGTATATCTACTATACATATTTCAAAATTAAAC
>NC_142573.1:24277500-24365000 GCF_041283825.1 Pyrus communis | reverse complement strand
GCCTAGAGCTAAATAAGAAAAGCTTTGCTAATTAGTTTGTTTTGTGAGCTTTCTTTAAGAGTGTGCTCTATTTTCTTCTTCTTGGGATCATTAGAGTTATCTTGGATACTCTTCTTATTCAACATTTTATTCCCCTCCTCAAGTCTTCTAGTCTAGTCAAGCTTGATATTACATGAGGTGAAATCACAAGAAGTTCAGAGCAACCAGTCAAATCCAATAATTGTAGCCTAGTCAGTCGCCATATTTCTTTGGGCAACTCTTTAATCTTGGACTTTAGGAGGCTAAGAATTTTTAAGTTTGTTAGCTAGCGCAATGGCGTTCTAGGATTCATATAGCCGACCCCACTTAGTGGGAAAAGGCTTTGTTGTTGTTGTTGTTGTTGTTGTGTTAGCCGTCCAACAAGAGTTATGTCTACCAACTCGTACCGATCTAAACACAATGTGTGGAGATGCTTTGGGGATTGAAGAGATGGAGGTGGCGACTAAATACTGAATCTGGTTACATCCAACACTTTGAGTTCTTGCATCCCTTCCAAAAAATTTGCTTGGGATTTCCTGGGAGTCACCCTTATAATTATCGGACAAGATTAACAATTTTAATTCTGGGCATTCCCAAGGTACTTCAGGAAGCCTGGGATTTTGCAATCATTTAAGGACATACTAGTGCATTTTTTAATATTCTCAGTTGGCCATTTTTTCACCTCATCTCCATATGCTCTTGAAAAGGCCTTTTGATCATGAGATGCAATCCGGACAGCAACATCTCGTACAAACTCATGCATTCTAACAGTCCCATCATTAGAACTGTCCAGCAATAGGCAAGAATTCAACCAAACCCAAACCCATAGCATAGTGCAACAAGTAAAAGACATAAATGGTGTTAACCCCCAGTTGCAAGAATTCCGCAAAGCAAGAACAATTGTTGAAGCTCTTGATCATCCAATTGTTTGTAACTCCACTCTAGAGCCAAGAATGCTTTTTCCTTCAATTCTTTCTAGGCAAATCTTTTGAAGCTTCTCAACGCATCTTTCCATTCCAGCAAACTACTATCCTTCAAAGCACTTGCAACTGCAACAACCAAAACCGGCAAACCTCGACATTTCTTTGCTAGTTGGGTTGCTTCTTTCAGTATACGGTCGTCTTTAACGACATTACCTGCCATATTCTCAAACAAACCCCAAATTTCTTTTTCTGTTAAAAACCCAAGTCGAAATTCTTTTTGCAAATGCATATTAGAGAAATTTTTTTTTTTCTCTAGATGTCAACAATAACTTAAAATTCGGCATACTGACAAGTCCTACAGCCTCAAAGTCAATTATTTCCCTCTTTTATCCTGGCCCATAGAAGATTCGCCCTTTTTCCCATATCCTCAGATTCATCAAAGTCCATCCCCAACTTTTTGGTAATTTCATTTTGAATTTTTTTCGTTGTCTTTTTTTTTTTTCTTTGACATTTAGTATTATAACCACATCATCAAATAACTTCTCTTTGACAGCTTCCCTGTAAACCTCTTTGGCAAGTGTTGTCTTCCCAACGCCCCCTAATCCTGTTGATATCAGGTTTTTCCAGTTCCGTAATGATATCCTTTACCATTGAGAATCTTGATTCAAAGGCCATGTATTCGTCCAAGCTATGGCAGACGCGTCTTCTACAAGAACTTTGTAAGAAACATTGGGAAAATTTGAACTACATTATTATTAGCTCATAGTGAGGCTAAGCACACGCCTGTCCCCTTTAGTGTAGATCATATCGTTTGTTAAAAAAACGGTGAGGAAAACCATGGGTGAATATTGTTGTAATAATGAACCATTTATTTTCATAATTAGGGCGTGTAATTAGATTTGTTTGACATAATTAGGTTTTGTTACATAAGCAGTAAATTTTTTGTAATAATAGGTCATTTATTTGTCTACACGACATCTTATTTGATTTGGCTTCTATTTGGATTATTTAAAATAAGTGGGCTTATTCTAAAGAAATAAGAGCAGTGAGGGCCCATCTCAAAATAACCTAAATAAATAAAAGAAACAACAGAAATTTCAATCTAAAATTTGTACGCAGTTGGTAGGAGAAATAGATCAAGCGACAAATATTTTGACCAACATTTTTACACTTCCTTGTAGCCTTTAGATTTTGTAATATTCAACAGTCTAGATTAAAAGTGATGTGGAGAGTTTTAAACATTAAATGCCTTGGATGATGATGTGGATTATAACTAATAAAGAAAACACTAATCTAAATTAAAAATTAATATCTAATAGGATAAAATTAAAAAAACCAATAATTAAACTTTGAACCTAGCGTAAAAAATAAAAAAAATAAGAAAAACAAAAACATGAAAATATTGTAACCTCCATCTCCCCCCTGCAATGCCTTGGATGAAATCTCCTCTCTCATTTTATTAAAAAAAAAAAAATAAACCCTAATAAATAACAAAAAAAGGAATGATTTAAAAATAAAAAATAAAAATAAAAAAAAAAGAAGAAGAAGAAGAAGAAGAAGTGATATTAGAGATAAGATTAATACTCAGCGAAAATGAAACTGCCATAATAAAAAAAAATTGAAAGCATAGACAAATGAAATCAAGTTGTTTGTTTGATTTGAAAAGCTAAAAAAAGTAGAAAAATCATCAATGACCTAAATTGACAAAACTAAAATGATTTTGCAAAACCTAATTTAATCACCCTACATATATGAACAATAATATACGATTTAGGGTTTTGTATGTGATGGAGGTTACAATACTTCAAATCAATGGAGTTCTACCTCCTTTCTTGTTTGCACGCTTAAAACTAGGGTTTCTTCCTTTTTAATTTTATTTTTAATTACCTTCCATATTTTATGCTTTTTGAATTTTATTTTTATGTTTAATATTAGTTAAAATCCACTTAAGCATCCATGTCATTTAATGAATGAATATGAACCTTTGGATGTTTTGTAATCTAAAGGTTTAAAAAAAGTTTAAAAATATTTGTCAAAATGTTTGTCCTTTGATTCTATCCTTACACACACACACACACACACACACACATAGTCCCTTTAAGGGAAGGGATCCACATTTTTTGAAAAAAAATGGGGAACACTCTCTAAACCATTGGATTGACTTTAATAAAATTGGGTGGTTGAAATTAAATGGCTCAAAAAATCTTTTTTTTGTCCCATTTTTTCCTTCTCTTTTTTACTTTTCCCTTTGCCCTTTTCCCTTTTTTTTCTTTGGGTCCTTTCATCTTCCTTGCGACACAGAGAAGAACAGAGCTTGGCTTTTCTGGTTCTCTCCTCTTCCTTGCGACACAGACGCACAGAAAAGCAGAGCTTCGCGCTCAGCCAAATCACAGGCCATCCTTTGAGATTTCAGGTATGGGTCTCCTCCTCATTCACTTGCTACTTGAATGTGTTACTGTAGAGTAGTTGAATAATTTGACTCTTGTTCTTCTTTTCAAGTTTTGTTGATGTTTTTTTTATTATTCTTTGTGGTGTGGATGTTTGATTGTGCTAATGTTCATGTTCAAGTTATGGAAGCTAATGAGATGGCTATTGAAGTTACGGGAACTGATGAAATGCCTATTCAAGTTATGGAAGCTAATGAAATGTAAGTTCCAATGGAAAATCAGTCAAAAATTGTTTCTGGTATTTGTTTTTTCTATCCTCAAGTAACAGATGAGTTCAAGTCTACCATAGGTCAACGTTTCGAAACATTAGAGGAAGTGCTTGAATTTTACAATAATTATGCAAGGGAGGCTGGTTTTAGTGTCCGAATGCATTCAAGTACGAAAAATAAGGATGGTGAGATCACAAGAGAGGAGTTTGTATGCAACAAAAAGGGAAGTAATACAAAAGAATGGGTTGGTGACGAACAAAAGCATTGTGGATTAACCAAAGAGGGTTGTAAAGCAAGATTGATAGTTGTGAGATCTAAACTTGGTGGGTATGCAGTCACCATATTTGACGAGGGTCCTAATCATCCAATGGCATCTCCACGAAGACGCCACTTGCTAAAGTCTCATTGAAAGGTTACTAAGTGTCATAAAATATTAGTTGATCAGCTAGACATGGTAAACATACCTCCACACAAACAATTTGACATTCCTGGATTGCAGGTAAGTGGAATTGAAAATATTGGTTGTACACAAGAAGATTTATATTACTATCAAACAAAAGTGCGAAACAATAGGAAGGGGCATGATGGAAAAATGTTGCATGATCATTTTTTGCTAGAGCAAGAAAGAAATTCTGAATTCACATTCAAGATTCAAGCAGATGAAGAACAGAAGATTACTCATTGTTTTTGGGCTGATGCAAGTTCTAGGCAATCATACAAGTTTTATGGTGATGTGGTCATTTTTGACACTACATACAACACCAACCGGTATAGTATGATATTTGCCCCGTTCATGGGTGTAAACAATCATGGTCAAACAATCATTTTTTCTAGTGCCTTTCTAAGTGACGAGACGACAGATTCATTCATTTGGTTATTTAGAGAATTTTTGAATGCCATGCCAGGTGATGCTCCAAAAATGATTATTACTGATCAAAATCTGACAATGACAAAATCCATTCCCTACTGTTTTCCAAACATGTTTCACAGATTCTGTACATGGCATATTTTGGATAAGTTCTCAAGCAAGCTTCTTGTGATCAAATACAAAGATTATTATTTAGATTTCAAAGCATGTATTTGGGAGTTAGAGACTAGAAAGGAGTTTGATGTGAAATGGATGACCGTTGTTTCAAAAAGTGGATTATCTAGTAATGGCTAGTTGTAATCGATATATGGGATTCGATTTACTTGGGTTCCAACCTATGTGAATCATGTTTTTTTTTTTTCCTGCAAATTGCTCAACTAGTCAGAGAGCTGAGAATGGACATTCATCTCTAAAGAAATATGTTTCCAAGAACAACTCCTTCCTCAAGTTTATGGTTAAATATAATAGGGCATTGGTATGCCAAAGCCATTCAGAGTTGAAGGCAAATTATATTGATTTGAATGAAAGGCCAAAACTCAAATGCCCTATTAAGATGGATGCGCAAATGGCCAATATTTACACACGTAGCACTTACCTTGATATTCAACAACAATTATGGGAAAGTTACAGCTATAATATTGAACTTACAAACGAAAATGATACTTGCAGCATGTTTAAAGTTTTGCCCATTGATGACGAAAAGGCTAGAGTCCATGAAATTTTGTATGAAAAATCCAGGGATTTTGCATCATGTAGCTGCAAACAATTTGATAGTTCAGGAATCCCATGCAACCATCTTTTGGCATATTTGCATAAAATACATCAATTTCATATATTGCCAGATGAATACATTTTGAAGAGATGGATTAAATCTGCAAAATGTTCAGTTACAGTAGACAACTCCAATGTGGAGATATCTGTTGACAAATCCGTACTTGAAAGGCGTGGTACATTATTCCAACAATATTCACATTTGATTGATAAAGTCATTCTAAATGATGAGGCAAGTAAACTCTTTTGTGAGGCGATGGATGTTGTGAATGAGAAGATTAAGCCATTTGTTGGTGGTACCAATGAAAATGTGGAACCTCTTGCAACCAAAGGAGATGTGGAATGTCGAGCAAAAAGAAAATCGATAGTAGATGATGTTGGTTTTCTTGAACCTGATCCTATTAAGACCAAAGGATCTGGAAAAAGACTTAAAAGGGGAAAAGAGAAAGGAAAAATGCAAGAAGAGGGTTAATGGTAACCTTTGTCATGGGTGTGGGCAATATGGAGTTAATCATGACAAAAGAAATTGTCCAGAGCTCCACAATCGATAAGAATACATACTTCGTGTGTTTTTCTATGTAGTCTGCATGTTTTTCTATGTATATCATGCAATTAATAACTCAATAGTTGAAATTCGTTTGTTGTCTTTGATGTAGAATGGCCAATATGGACCAAAATGTTCCATGAAAGTGTTATTGATAATAGGTATCCCTTCCACCATTATTTGTAGGTATAATAGCATTATTATTGTTAATCAAAATTTTTATGATTTCTATTTTGGTTAATTGCAGGATGTGAAGCACTCAATTGTATATAGGAAGCTTATCTTTTTTTTTTTTTTTTTTTTTTCCTAATTTACATGGGAGGAAGCACTCATTGTCTATAGGAAGCTGATCTCATTTTTTTTATTCCTAATTTACATGGTGTTAATGTGGTTCCACTGTTTTATATAAGTTTATTCTATGAATTTGGAGGAATTGGCCATAAACTTGACGGAATTCATGTATTTTGTATGACTTTATTTAGAAATTTAAATTTCAATGATAAAGATCAATAGCATACCAACTTTGGAAGAAACATCGAAGACGTCAAATGCCATTTTTGATTTCATCAATATCAATCCAATTCTTTTACAATGCTTCTCATACATAGTGAAAAACAATAACAATTTACAAAATGCCGATAAATATTTGGAGTCAACATGGAAGACATTCGCAGCTTCTTTTTCATATTGTTACTTGTTGCTAATTGCTAAAGCTTGAGTTTTGCAGCTTCCTTTTCATACTCTACTTGTTGATTGCTACTAATTTCACCACTGCTTGATCAAGCAACAAGTGATTATTCATGGATAGTCCTTATTCATAGTAAAGACTTGAAGGGCTCATGCAAAAAAGTGTGGCAAGCAAAATCATTTGCTTGTTTGATAGAGAATTTTCTAGTGGGAAGAACACCAAAGGATTAACTACATCTAAGAAATATACCCAAAAGCAAATGGTAGTCTCAATAGAAAGCAAATGTTCAAGAGAGTAATGCAAATGGCATCATTGGCAAGATATGGCATATACACAGTCAATTTAATAAGTAAAAGCAAATGGCAAACAGTTTAATTAGTAATGAATACGGAAGCCTCAATAGCAAGTCCTTACCAATCAGTGGCTTTCCCTGCAAAATCAAAACCCAAAAGGTTATAAGGTCCCAAATTCATACTCTATTAATTTAGTCCATTCAAATGTGTAACCAATTTGAATTAGAACTCAAAAGATTTTTACCATAAAACCCGAACTCTGATCTTTGGATGAGGCCGTTTCATAATTTGGCAGAAATAAATCCAAACGGAGGTGGAGGACATGGCATGCGCTTGCTAAAGAACCTGAGGAGTTTGTGAAGTTGTTACAGGTACTGCACCTAATGCCTTATCTTCTTATTTGTTGTTTTCCCTAAAACCAGAAAGAAAACCACCAAAATTATGGACCCATTGAAATCTGTAACCAATTTGAATTAGAACTCAAAAGGTTTTTACCCTAAAACCCGAAAGAAAATCACCAAATTTATATTTTAAACCAGAACAATCCTGAATCAGAACACAATAGATTTTTGCGTTTAGAATTTGGAAAATATAAACCTCAATTGTTCAACCCAAATTCCAAATTAATCACCTAAAATAATGAATGAGGAGGAAACCCATACCTAAAATCTCAAAAGATGGCTTATGATTTGGCTAAGTGCGAAGCTCTGTTCGTCTGTGCATCTGTGTCTAGTAACACATTCAAGCAACAAGTGAATGAGGAGAAGACCCATACCTGAAATCTCAAAGGATAGCATGTGATTTGGCTGTGCGCGAAGCTCTGTTTTTCTATGCGTCTGTGTCGGAAGGAAGAAGAGAGAACCAGAAAAGCCAAGCTTTGTTCTTCTCTGTGTCACAAGGAAGATGAAAGGACCCAAAAAAAAAAAAGAAAGGAAAATGGCAAAGTAAAAAAGAGAAGAAAAAAATGGGACAAAAAAGAGTTTTTGAGCTATTTAATCTCAACCACCCAATTTTATTAAAGTCAATCCAATGATTTAGAGAGTGTTCCTCATTTGTTTTCAAAAAGTAGGGATCCCTTCCCTTAAAAGGACTGTATATATATTCTTTATGCTTCCCTTGCTCGAGTCTATTTCCTTTGCTTTATTCTATTGCTAATTTGTCCAAGTATATGTGTTGAGAATAAATTCTATATTGATGGATAGAGAGATCTTGCATGTGCTTACAAATTAACATTCGAATATGTTAGAGTCTTCTTCAATTTTCTTTTTTGGATGAATCCAGGGTATCCCCCGCATGTAGACAATGACTAATCCCTCAAGCTGGGTCAGACCCCATTTGGAGGGCAAGCTCTCCCAATGTTGGTAGGAGCGAATCAATGTTCTTGAACTCATTCCCGTTAAGGAATTCATGTGGATCTTTAGAACAATTCTCGATGATTGTTCTATCGACAACCTTCTTGCTTACTCCAACGACGAAGTCAAGTTCCTTAACCATCGACAGTCAACTTCACACCAAATGCTTCGAGCATCGACTTCATTTACATTAAATATTTCCTTGGGAGACTCTTCGGTAACAGACGTTATTCTTATCAATTTCCAAAAAAAGGTTGCGACCATTGAAAATTGAAATTCCTCACAGGAGTTATGAAATTGCGAAGTATCCTTGGTTTTGTACTCTAGTTTTGATAGACTTGTTTTGAACCTCAAATTCTTAAGTGTTCTTTTAGACTTCTCAACATGGTTTCTCGCTCAATCAGTAAGGAATTCACGATCGATTGATTCGGCGAAAGTGTGCGCTCAGTTCATATCGTTTCGAACATGAATGTTTGGAGCATAACCTTCTCGCGAGCTTAACAGACTTACCAGGAAAAGTTTCATATGAGTGTGAGTTTTGAACCGTCTGTTAGTAAGACATTGATGAAGGTTGTAGTGCAGGTGGTCAGCGGATGGTATCACCATTCACTATCTTCACGCATAAATGAATAGTCACATCTTATTATCTTGCTACAAATTATAAACATCATATCGAACTCTAGTAGTTCCTTCCCAAGACCTTGGAAGATTTGTTGTGTTCACTCGTTTTGTAGCTTTAACACATTTAGAATTTGCACTCCTCCTGAAAGGTGTGTACTCTCATGGGGTTTTTAGGTTGATCACTTACGAGTCCTTCTTCTTTCCACCAACATTGACCTTGTTTGACTAGAAATATGCAACTACGCAAAAATGGAGAGGTGGATTGGGCACTACAACAGCTCCTTAGAGATACTGCTTATTGGGGAAGGTGAATTCCCATTTTCAACTTGCTTGGCTCGATCTTTTGGGTTTACTATTAACATGGTAGCCACTTCTCTTGAATCACAAGGTACATCTTCAATGGGTTCTTTGTTGGAAAAATATTGGTTGACAGAGGCGTTTTGGGAACTTGTATTCGAAGGATCGAATTTATGACGTGTGAAATTGTGCACCCTCAGGAAATCACTGCTTACTTATTGAGACAACAATGTGTGATCCATATCGCGGGCGGCCAACCGTAATATCGATAGCTTATTCGTTTACCTCGTTAAGCAAATGGGCAAGTAGACCTGCTTATGGCAGTTGTTATGGATTTGTTACTGTTAGGGCTCAACCCAAAGAAAACTTTTCTCGTAGTATGTAACGTTACATATGTTTAGGTTAGACCCACTTTCGTTTTCGATTTTGACTTTTAGTACGAATTTTCGACCTATATGTTAGTACATCTCTCTTTTGAAGTTATTGTATTATACGTACATATTTTTTACCTTACGTTATTATATGTTTTCGACTTTATATCCTTATAAAGTATGTTTCTACTTTTACATTGATGGAGGAAGAAGGTATGAGCCTGGAGGCATGAAAAGATGGAATCATTGCAACCCGATCGCGACGGTGTGGCATTTTCCCTTTCGTACAACTGCTCTTACTTGATTTCTTCGTTACATATATATTATTCTTCTTCCTATTTTCGAGTATTTTAGTGTACAAAGTTATTTTAAATTTCAGGAGGAAATTTTATTTAAATGGGGTAGATTGTGACAACCTGTCCCGAATTTTACAAATGAAAGGGCTAAATTGGGAATTTTACTTTGGTTTTGAGATTTTTGTTTAAATGTTTATTTTGGGTTTGCTTTTGGGATTGGTTGGTGTGCCCAAGGGGGCCTACCTTTGATTCTTGCCCCCCAGCCCAAATCCCTCACCTCTTTCCTTGTTCTTTCTTTCCCTTTCATTCTCCCTGTGTCTCTCACAATCCTCTCTCCCCTTGTTTCTCTTTTCTCTCTCTCAGAGCTTCCCGCCCTGAAACACACACACATACACATCCATACACACTTACATGGATGCCAACGGTGGAGGTAGTACCAAGGCTAGGGTGGGCCCTAGCATAGGGAGAGTTTTAGTTGTTTGAGGTTAAAAATACTAATAATCTAGACTATTTTATTATTTTTAACTGTTATAGCTCACCCAATAAATAAAAGTCCTGAAAAATATGACTACTTTTAGAAAAAGCAAGAGTTAATAAATATTAAAAAATTATTTACTTTAATCAATATCAAAATTTAATAATATTATATTTCAAATCATACACACACGTCTCTAGTTTATAGGTCTATAGGTCTGTTTATTTGATTAGTTTCTAGGGAGTAGTCTATAGTGATTAGTTTAAGTCTAGGAGTAGTCATCCGGTTTTAAAAAGTAGGTTTAATATTTTATTATTTTAAGATTCCTAGGTGTAGTTTATTATTTTACTTTCAATTTTTGGGGTACAACAGTGGTCGTTTTTCTTTTTTCAAAAAGCTTTTGTCTCGTTTGTAGTGCAAAGAAACCAAGCATACAAGTGAGAAAATTTATTGATTTTTCTCATCAATAGGTAAGTTTTTTGCCACTTTATTCTTAAGTCTTGATGATTTTATTTGTTTATTGCTTTAATTTTAAGAGTTCGTACTTTAAAAATTCAGTTTCAAGTTTAATATATTTTTTTTGATAGTCTGATATATTTCTTAGAAATATAATTTATTCTATAAACTTGTATTATTGTTGTTCAATTTGTTAGGTTAACGTTCAATGAAGAGGTTAAGGACTATTGATTCATTCTTTTAAAAAAAGAGATGATGGTGATAAATTAGAGAGTTATATACCTTCTGAATAGGTACTTTTTCAATTTGTTAGGTTAACATTCAATTCCATTAAGGATCGAAGGGCACAACTTGAATAGGTACTTTTTCTTTTATTTGTTAAGTTGTTATGACAAGATTGATGATGTATGTTTCTTTCTACTATAAGTTGCAACTTCAAATATTTTCTTTGTTAAATCTAGTTGAAACTTGCTTTATTTGTAGTTAAATTTCTCGCTTTAAATTATTGCTTTCAGGCTTGTTATTGTGTAACTTTATGTAAGTAACAAAAAAATTTAACCATTTGATCTTGTAGTAATAATTTTAGTTTAGCCCACCCACCAAATAATTCCTAGCTCCGCAATTGATGGATGCACCAAGTCGCCATCTCAGCAAAGGAAGGAACGGATACCAGCCTTCGAACTCGTAAACTCAGGGAACAACAACTCCCTCATCCAGTGAACCCTCAACCTTGGTAAGCTTCAGGACTTTCTCTAATCTTCCTTAGATTGATCAACTTTAGTTAGGACTCATTTTAGGTACTTTGGTGAAGGTTTGTAGTGAAAAAACAATTCAAGAAGCTTTCCCCATATTTTCTAGTGAAAACCCGAGACTTGCCAGCCGTTTTTCTGCCAACTCCGACAGCGACAGGCCACGAGATATGCATGGTTCGATTTTTGGCTTTAAAGGCTTCATTTTGACAGTTTGTACGATGTTCTTTAGTGGAGATTCGATCTCCATCAGAGCTCAGGAATTTTGGCAGAAATCCGACCTTCTTCCCCGGCGAGAAGCGGGCTTCCAAGCCCAAGGCCAATAGACCAAACCCAGGGCCTCGGCCCGTTATGTTTTAAACCCAACCCAAACCCTTTTTATTTTATTTATTTTCTTTTCTTTTTAAAACCCGAAAATGATCAGGCCAAGCTTCAAGCCCAGCCCATTTGAAAACCCTTAAGAACCCAAACCAGGACCCAGGCCCGATTATTTAACCTAGCCACCCTTAGGACCCCAAACCCAGGCCTCGGGCCAAGGAAACCGGCCCAACTTCTTGGTCCAACCTTTCGGCCCAAAATCACCAGCCCAAATCTAGTTGGAAGATTCCTAGAATATTCTTTGGAATATTCCCGTGTTGATTTTTGTTGACTTTTTCAAAATTTACCCGGGACCATTCTTAGGGTAATTCGATGTCCTGCATTTATTTTTTACTTCTGTTTTCCCAAATTCAATCGTTTTAATAGAATTTTATTAATTGGACCCTTTTATGTGCTTAGGGGCAACTATTTGTGGCGTTCCGTCTTCGCTAGTTTGCGTGGCTTTTCGTTGGCAAAGTATATGTGAGTGGACCCCTTCTAAAATGCATGTTTTAATAGTAGAAATGCATACATGAAAAGCATGATTTAATGAATATGTTTTAGGAAACATTGTATGAGATATTATGCTTATTACAAATATTTTGGAATATCATATTTTATCGAACTCATGTTCTTTGTAGTATAGATGATGGATGACTTTATACTACGAAGATGTTTTTGAGATGTATATATATGGCTGGCAGGAGTATATATATATATATATATATTTATATATTGATGGCTTTGGGCCAAGAGTTACTGATATTGTTATCACTAGCTAGCAAACTATATACGAGATATGTTTTATGAAAGGTTTTATGGCATGTTAGGGTTTTCGGAAAACCTACTACATATTACGTTATTGAGTTTTTATAAAACTTGGTCCACTCATGTTTGTTTTGTGCCCCCTCAGGACTTAGAATTAAGACATATAATCCCAACATCAACGCACTTCCGCATCGTCATCTTCGAGTCCTCTCGATGTAGGACCCATTCCTTTGCTCATTCAATTTTACATTATTTCTTGTTAGTGTTCTAGATTAGTTGTATGCTCTGAACACGTTCCCAATTTGCATATTAATTATATTTAAATTTATAAATCTTATTTACTTTCTTTCTAGTTGTCATGCACTATAATATGGCTTCGTCACCTTCGGGTGTCGGCCAACACGTGCCTACCCGGGTGTTCGGAGAATATCAGGGTCGAGCATGTCATCTAGTCACACCCAGTACTACTCAACTCACCCTTAAAACAACACTTGAAAATATTCATTTTACCCTTTAAACTATTTAGAGAAATTAGAAAACCAAAAAAAAAAAAAAAATTCAAAGTGCCATGGACGAGATAGTCTATTTGGCGTAAAGGTACATAAACCTTGCCATCATTAGTACAAAAAACACTTTGCGCGACGCAGGTCCTTTGTCGTGCAAAGTAAAAAAAACGTCGCGCAAAAATTAGCCCAACAAACCTTCGTTGCACGCCAACCGTTGCGCCATGACAGTGACAGTAGGGTTTGCACAACAAAGAAGTAACCTAGATCACGCAAAACTACTTTGCGAGATGTAGGTTACTTCTTCGTCGCACAAGCCCTTTTTTTTTGGCAAAAATAATTTTATTTAATTTTTAACAAATATTATAATTAAATTCTAAACACTGGCGGATGCATTGAGGGGTAGGGGGTCAACTGACCCCCCAAACTTCGGTGAACGTTCATAGATACCTTGGCTGCTGACCCTCTGAACTTCGGTGAATGTCCATGGATACCTTGGGTGCTGCCCTTTTGAAGATTAGAGTTGGCTTCGTACATACCCTTTAACATCATCATTTTTGGACAAACATATTAATGGTATGCAATGATATCAAACATTATTAGTATGTTCAAAGTAAGTGTGTTTCTTTGTTAAGCATTCATATGGGAGCCGCCTTGGAACATGTTAGTTACCTTCTCAAATGAACCATTAACAAGTGTGCAGTATGCCTTTCCAAATAACTTCGGGCCTACCAAGACTCGATGAAATGGCAATATGCATGCTATTTCTAGTAAAAACAAAATTGCGCACTGCGTGCTATTCTTACTAACCCCCCTAATATTATTTTCTGGATCCGCCACTAATTCTCAACAATAATTAATAAACCAAGAAAAAGTATTTAAATATAATATATATGAAAATGTACATACAAGATGTCCAAACAAAAAAGAAAAAACTACAACAAGTAGTCTTCTAAGTTTGATGCTTAATGTTTTCTTCTATTACAAATTCTCTCCAGGTAAGATTATTGGTTAAATTGAATTATCAATTAAAATGTACTTTTATTGATAATTTTAGGGATGTAACACGTTCATCGGCATGCCATGCATGAGTTAATTCAACTTTAAGTTCATGCAATCGAGAAACATATTCCTGGCTCGTGATGACCTTGCCGCACTTTTCTGCAACTACAAAGAGAAGAGACCGCAAGACATTTAAACCTTGCCCGACAAGGTGAAATGTTGCCCAACTCTCTTTGTATCATCTTTCAATTAATAGATCTGGTGCTATAATGTATTCCTCAGCATATATTCAAGTCATTTCCAGTCTTTTAATGATTCAAAGCTCCATTAGTTCTCAGATTTGGTTCCCTTAGTGGTTTTATTGTCATAAGAGGATTAAAAGTGAACTAAACTAATAACTTAATCAGATCTGGACAACCACCCTCTAAACATACAAGATAAATAAAAGTCCTTGATCTCAAGGCATAGAAAAGAACTTAATGTAGACTTAACCCATCTACGACAATACTTTGATAACAAAAAGTCAGAATAACTTGGGGTGTAAATAATTGACTTAAACACACTTGTTATACATCTGCCACATTAAGATGGCAATGGCACGCCTTAGCACTCAATTAGTTTTGAATGTGAGCTTCAAGGTCTACACTTAAGGCCCCACAAAGGCACCCTTCAGAACTAACTGTGTCCTCGTCTTGCAGCATCCCGACAAACAGAAGCCTGACAACCAACCAAAGTGCCAACTCATCGGGGAGCTGTGTGCTCAAGCCAGGAACGCCCACCAACGAGATTTCCTGCCCGAACATAGTTTTGGCATGCCCGGTGGGATACAAATCTTGTATGCCAAGAAGATGAAGGAAATAACAAACCTTCACGTGTAGAGCAAAACAGAAACCACCCTAGTATACACCAAGATCTAGCATGGTAAATCTCCTCGAAGACTTGCAAGGACCAGTCTTAACTGAAAGTCTGACTCCTTATAAGAAATCAAAAGGGAAGGTCACAAAGAAGACTTGCAGGCTACCATGATAGCTGTCACAAAAAGCATGGAGAAAAACTCTCTAGAGACAACAGAGGAAGTGAGTAGACTCTATTCCTTAACAGGGAATCTACAAACAACGCTAGATCTGGAGTCCCTTACCCCGGAAAATAATTGTACTAAAGGGATGATGAGAGAAGCCAACTTTGTGAAGGAACCGGTTATTCCTCTATTTCCTTTACTTGAGGAAAAGAGGAATAAAGGAAAGAGCAAAGAAATGTTTGGAACTAGTCAGCTAGTATTGGAAGAAATTCTGGAAGCAGAGTTACCCGACCCCTTGTTTTCACTAAACAGTAAGGGGTAGAGTGGACAAGAAATAACGAAATACGGGATACCCCAGTTCATTAGGGAATCCAGCAGGAAAGAAGAACCTACCAAGACGGATAAGCCTTCTCTTACAGGCCACCGTCAATGGCCATTAAAGGATCAAGACCAAGTGGAAGAAGCCCGAGGCAAGCAAGGAGATTAACTCGAGCAACAATCGTAGCCCAAGGTGGGAACCACTTCATCATACCTTGCCTAATAATACAGTTAATCAGCAACTCAGAGATGAGTTGGCTGAGTTAAGAAGGATGGTGGATAGGCTCGCCCGTTGTTTAGGGTCACGTATCAAAAACCCTACCCGGAGTTCATTTATGTGCAGAATCCATTTCTTCTTAACTTTAAGATGCCCGTGTTCCCAACGTTCAGTGGAAAAGATAACAATGTGTCCTCTAGGGATCACATCTTCAAGTTTTCCACCCATCGTGTGGCGTTTGAAGACAACTCCAACTACAAATTAAGATTGTTTGGAAACTCTTTAGTAGGCTTACCATCTTAGTGGTACTCTCTGTTACCCCCTAATTCTATTGCTAATTGGGGGCAAATGGAGATGACCTTCCACGAGTAGTTTTACAGGATGGAGCCAGAGATGACCATCAATGATCTGGTGGAGGTAAAACAATACAAGCATGAGTCTACTGAAGACTTCATTATAAGGTTTAAGAGGATAAAGATGAGATGCCAGTTTCCCATCAACCATGTCCAGCTTATAGCTATTACTTAGAAGGCCTTGAGACTACCCTTAAGGAAAAAGTTTTATGACGTGCAGTTTAATGAGCTTCAAGAGTTGGTGATTGTGGCCACTAAGTATGAGAAGTTGTTGATTGAGGAGCAACAACTAAAGTACTCCTTTAAAACACCACCTTTCTACAAAAATAAAGTTGTCATTCACTAAGTGGAGTTTAAGGGAGAGCCAGAAGAAAACGATGGTCATGGAAGAGAAGGAATAGACATGTGTACAGCAGAGATGCCCATTCCATTTAAACCTTTGATAATAAAAGGATTGGTTCAGCCAATCAAGGATCAGAAGGTAGTAATGAACGATAGTGGATTTGTCCCCATGAAGCCCCTAAAATACTAGAGTTATTCCTTTCACTTGACCAAAGCTACAAAAATCTATGAGGAATTGGTGCGGGCAAGAGTGATCGTGCCCAACAGCACCAAAAAGCTACCCGAGGAATTAAGAGGGAAAAAGTATTGTAAGCTGCACTACACCTTCAACCACTCCATCAAGAACTGTGTCCAGTTTAGAGACTGGATACAAGACCTCGTTATTAAAGGAAAGTTACTATTAGAGAAACCTCAGGCCAACATGATGATTGACACAGATCCTTTCCTAGAAGCTCCAATAAACATGGTTAGCTTAACATGGGCCAAGAAAGAGAGAGGGAAATCCACTTGGGAAGTGGAAGCAAAATGAAAGATCCATAGAGGAAACTCTCAACATGCCCGAGAAATCCAAAGCTGCCATAAAAGAGAGACTTCTACTATTAAAGGTGCAGAAAGTGGAGTTCAAATAGAAGAATATGTCATTTCATAAAAAGATTACAAAAATCTTAATCTAACAACTTTACATCTTCGGCAATAGCAACTATTCTAGACAAGTAAGTTTGTATGATGGTGAAAATAGGGCCTGGTTATTCTAAATACATGTTAACGTTCATCAGTTGGCTCTTGGAATCTTCAAACTCTTGAGAAATCTTTTCCATCTCTTCTACTTTTTGGGAGAGGTGGTTGGTGAGGGTCACTTTCTCATCTTTAAGTAAAGACAACTACTCTTCCAAGCGCTGGATTTCAGAGTCAACCACCCCCAATCCTTTATTCCATTGTTGACTTTTCTTCCACCAAATGCCAAAGTATGGCTATGATATTCATATGTTTTTCCTGAAAACACTTCACTCTATTAGACGCTCGCTCTGCCTTCTGATGTTAATCCCTCAATGCCCGCAAGTTCTCAAAGAAACCAAAAAAAGACTTGTACTGAGCCTAAGACAACAACTGAGTTTGGTAGAGGTCAATAAGGGCCTTCTCTGCATCATGGAGAATCTTAAGGTTGAAAGAAGCTGTGAAGTCCCTTTTCGTCCAATCCTTGAAGATTTGACAAGCATTTTCAAAAGAAGGAGACTCAGAAGATGTTGCAGGTGACTACAACTTAGTTTTGATTTGCCCGAACTTCTTCACCAAGTCGAGCAAGGATGATGCTAATGAAGCAGAATGAGCACTTCTCCCATCTTCAACCGTAACAGTGAGGGCAGCCTTAGCTAGAGGAGTGGGAGGGATTGAAGGAACATGAGCATGAATGGAAGTAGCTGTTGCAGAAGTCTTGGCTTGCTTACTCACAAGCTTAGGGATGAAGACTCCCGTGATACCAGAAACCGAAAGAGGATCTCTCTTGTTCACTATGCGTGGTGGAGATTTGCCCGAACCTTTTCCAGAACCCTGTTGCAACCAGGATAGATGTGTTAAAAGAAAGTTTACAAGTCAAAATAGGACGAAGAAAATATACCTGAGTTAAGCCTGAAGCTTTGGAAGGAGGTAAAGGGGGAGTTACTTCCTCCAATAGCTGGGCTAGATTATCGGTGCTCGCTAGGGGAGATAAAGCAGTGCTCGAACCTTTAACAGAGACCTACAAAGAGCAAAAGTGGGGATATAAGTCAGTAATTAACTCATGAAAAAGAAAACCAGAAGGTCTGAGTAATGATGTACCTGAGGTTGAGAAGTAGGCACTTCAAAGACTTTGGGTTTATTAGTAGGAGCTTCCTAAGAAGCCTGTAGATTAGTTACCTCTGAAATCACGGGAATCTCAGGGACTATAGGCTCCCTAAAAGTGGAAACTGGTGTGTGATGGAATTCATGTGCTCAAGAAGGCTGGAAATGATAAAAGATGATGAGTACAAAGAGGGAGGATTCTTGGTTTAAAAGTGTTAAAAGTAGACATTTACCGAGTCACTGTCATCCTTCACATAATGCGTCATCTTCCCAGTTGAATGATCAAAATGAGAAATGGGAGTCACCTCCAAGGGAATAGATTTTCCTCTAGTGGGAGGAGTTTGCTTTGATTAGGATAAGGGAGAAGAAGCCTCGGGCGGTGAGATCTTTTCTGCTCAAATCTTCTATTACAGACAGTCAGGCAGAGAGTTAATAAAATAAAAAAATAAAAAATAAAAAAAAATAAAAAAAGAAAAAAAAAATTGAAGAAATAACATGCTATACCTCTTAACTCTTTAAGGGTAGCATCTTGATGTTCTTTGGCCCTTCGCTGTATTTTCACGCCCAATGGCTCATCCCTTGAAACAAAAGCAGGTTTTTTGATGCCGGTGGTCCTAAAATGCAAGAAAAATTAAATTGATAACTCTCAGACGTAAAATACAAACGGAAGGTTGAGGCAAGGAACATTTACTAGAGGCTTTCTGTTTTTGCCTGCTCGCTACAGGAACAACAATAGTAGAGGGATTTGAAGCAGAGGCATCTTTTAAGGACTTGGAAGTTTGAGCTCTTGTACTCTTCCTGGTTGAGATTGCCCGCTTGAGTTTAGGCTGTTTTTCAGGCTCAAAATCAGAATTTTCTACCACAACTATCTGTGCCCATTTAGGTGCTCGAATATTTACTTCAGGCTCTCCTTCAGCCTCCAAGTCTCTAAATAGCTTAGAGGTATCCCTACCTTCTCCAACCTCTCGCCTTTTAGCCTCAGCTGCAACTTCCTGAAGGATCAATGCGTCAGCGGATTCTTCCTCTGACCCAACGTCTGCCGTTTCAGTAATCCCTTAGGCTGCGAATGTTAAAGAAAAGAAAAGAATAAAGTGTTAAAGAAGAACATACTCACAAGCTTTTCATAGAATATGGATTGAAAGAATAAAAAGTACCTATCAGAAAAAGATGGTTCTTTTGAGAAATCATTTCCTTCCAATTCTTGAGCTCGCCCGAGCTAGGATAAGATCTAAGAGAAAGTTGGTTGAAAAGCCGGTCATGAGCTTCCCGTAGATCTCCTCCATACTTCTTGATCCACTTAGCCTCCCACCAAGTAGGGAAAGTCGAAGTGCATTCGAAATTAAGGGCCAATGGCTTTCGGGCAACCTTGCCCATAACCTTCAGGCTACGTCGGGCAGCTTGGAAAATGACTTCTTTAGGAGAATGAAGGCGATATGAAGTGCCACAATGAACGGAGTCAAAGAATGGGATTAGGATGGCCTGCCTAAAACCTAATTACCAACTGCATAAGTTAGGATGATAAACCTCCAGCCCACGTTCATAACGATCATTGCAAACTCCCCAGGCTAAGTCCCGTGGTTGAATACAGTTGACAAATTTCTCTTTGCAAAAGGGATTAGCATCTTGTCCAAAGGCATCTTGAAAGGGATCCATTCAACCTTCACTCCCTTGGATTTGTTGGGGAAGGCATGCTTGTTGAGCAAGTACAGGAGGAAGTACATCTGCTCTTGATCTAAGTTAGCATTAGAAGAACCTGCATCAAAGTTGTTCTTCACAAAAAAGGATAAAACCCTTGAAAGATGTCTCATAACTCTTGAAAGTGGCAAAGTTATATTCTAACTGAACAAGGGAAGCCAAAGTGCCCAAACTTGTGTCTGAACTCTCAACAATCGAACGAGAAGGGGGAGCCCATTCATGAGTCACATCCATATTTCTATTGATGGTCTTAGCCCGAAGACTTGCGCCATATCCAGGATAGTCAAAGACATGAAGCCCATCCTGAAGTTAAAAGTGTTGGTGCCTGAGTTCCAGAAAATGAAAGCAGTGCTTAATAATTCGGGCTTAGCGACCACTTTAGAGCATTATCAGTTTATAGATACCATTGTTCATCCATTTTCTTTTAAAGATAGGCTCGAGCTCGTTTATCCACTTAACCCAGGCTTCATCGTTCATTAGAAGAAATCTGTGGCGGTGGTTTGACCACTTGCATGAAGAAATACCTGACTCAACCAGGAATGGGTTTGGAGTGAACCAATTGGCCTTGGGCATGTTGGCCTCTACTGAGATTGGGACGTGAGAAATCCATGCGGGTCCCAATAAGTGTACCCCACCTTCTTCAAAGAAAAGTTCAGAATGCAGGCCGGCCCGAGGACTATGAAGGGCATTGAGCAAATGGCGCAGGGTGGCAATACCTTCACCATATTCATAAAAAGATCGGATTTAAGTAGCTTTTGGGGCCATTGGTTAGACTTGGAAGGAAATGAAAAGATTTAAAGATAGAGATAGGAAGCGGAAACAAGAAAGGTTTTTGAGAACTCTGGGAATTCTGGGAAGTTCTGAGGATTTGGGGGTTTAAAATTGCTTAAGGTATTAAGAAAATTATATAATGAGCGGTTAATTAAGGACAGAGATCGTGGGTTAGTGTAAAAGACTCTGATAAGCACTAATTACATTAAATGGCAAGCATACTGAGTGCAGCTGCGCAGCGGCTGTTCAATCATTATTAGCGCCTCGGTTTGCAAGCTTAACAACGATTGAAGGGGGCACTATTTGGGTTAATATTTAACTTTGGACTTCAAGGGACGAAAGCCCAAAAGAGCTCAATAAAGAAGGTTTTGCCCGAGGCCCAGAGTCAAGCCCAGATCATCCATCTTGAGACATATGACGACCCCCCATAAATGCAAAGGCTAGGTGCTTACAATAGAAGTGACAACCGATGGAATCCACCTACTCTCGGCTTAAAAGCACTTTCTGAATGGCAGAACATGTAAAAAGGTTGATGACTCACTACCCTTCAGTTACTTTCGGGCAAGAGGAGAAACAACATAGTCGGGTTAATTCACCTATAAAAGGAGGAAAAGGGCCCAGAGACAAGGACACTCAACCAATCAAACAAACAAACATACAACTTGCCTCTCATTTAAGCAAATACCCACAAAGTTGTGCTTTGCCCATATTCTGTACCCTTTTAGCCTTAGACTCCCCTTACAAATACATCTTTTGTCTAGTGTAAAAGCTCTGCTACCTTTTCTAAATGTTGTAGTATCGATTCTCTTGTGTAAACTTGTTCACCATTCATCCTGATTTAGTACTCAACCTCCTATAACTACAAAGAGAAGAGACCACAAGATGTTTAAACCTTGCATGACAAGGTGAAATCTTGCTTAACTCTCTTTGTATCGTCTTTCAATTAATAGATCTGGTGCTATAATGTATTCCCCAGCATATATTCAAGTGATGTCCAATCTCTTAATGATTCAAAGCTCCATCAGTTCTCAGATATGGTTCCCTTAATGGTTTTATTGTCATAAGAGGATTAAAAGTGAACTAAATTGATGACTTAATCAGATCTGGACATCCACTCTCTAAGCATACAAGATAAATAAAAGTCCTTGATCTCAAGGTATAGAAAAGAACTTACTATAGACTTAACCCATTTATGACAATCCTTTGATAACAAGAAGTCAGAATAACTTGGGGTGCAAGTAATCGACTTAAACACACTTGTTCTACATCTACCATATTGAGATGGCAATGGCACACCTTCGCATTCAGTTAGTTTTGATTGTAAGCCTCAAGGCCTATACCTAAGGCCCCACAAAGGCACATTTTAGAATTAATTGTGCCCTCATCTTGCAGCATCACGACAAGCAGAAGCCCAACAACCAACCAAAGTGCCAACTCCTCGGGGAGCTGTGTGCTCGAGCTAGGAACGCCCACCAGCGAGATTTCCTGCCCGAACAGCAAGTATACATTTTAACAAATGGCTTATTTTAATTGGGAAAATTTAAAAAAACCGCCTATTTTTAATAATTGCCTCGCCAAAATTTTAACAATGGCACGACGCAAGTGCACATTTTGACGTCGCACAAAATGTTTTTGTGCAATGACCACATTGTGGTGTCGTGCAAGGTATTTGTTTTTTTTTAAAAAAAATTACTATAAAGTTTACTAAAAAATTAACTTTACTCTCTTCAAATTCAATTTTTTTTACATAAAACCCATAATAATATATTTTTTCTAACAAAAACCCGACTCGAACTACAATAATAAATTTAAAAATACTTAATAAATATGCATACCATTCAATTTCTTAAGTGTTACACGTACAAAATAAATAAATTTAAAGCTACTTAATAAATATATATATACCATTGAACTTGATTGGATACGAATTGTACGAAACTAGTTTAAACGATCCAACCGTCAAACTTATTTGCATATATTTCGAGATAGCATACACCGAAAATCACAAAAAAAAAAACATTCAGAGATCAAGTAACGAGACAAAACTTTTCCACGATTATAAACGAAAAATCCTGAGTTAACGGTTATTTTAACTCCGATTTTGATGATTTTTACAACTACCCTTCTTGACCCTATATGCATACAATGAATGAACTTGATCTTCAATTTAAAATATTTACACTAGTGGATACCACAAAATCTTATGTTATACTTAATGAAAGTATAAATAAACTCTTAAGTGTTAGTGAATCTATTGTTTTTATGGGATACGCATTCTACGAAACTAATTTCAGCGATCGAACTGTCAAACTTGTTTGTATATGCTTCAAGATCAGATATGCCAAAAATCGCAAAAAACAAACATTCAAAGATCAAGTAACAGGACAAAACTTTTCGACAGTTATAAACGAAAAATCATGATTTAATAGTTATTTTAACTCCGATTTTAATTATTTTTTACATCAACACTACTTGACTCTATATGAATGCAATGAATGAACTTGATCTTCAATTTAAAATATTTACACTAGTGGATAACACAAAATCTTATGTTAATGAATTTATTGTTTAGATGGGATACACATTCTATGAAACTAATTTCAACAATCCAACCGTCAAACTTGTTTGTATATGCTTCGAGATCGCATACACCAAAAATCGCAACAAACAAACATTCAAAGATCAAGTAACGGGACAAAACTTTTCGACGGTTATAAACAAAAAATCACGATTTAACGGTTATTTTAACACCAATTTTGATAATTTTTTACAGCTACACTCCTTGACCTTATATGAATACAATGAATGAACTCGATCTTCAATTTAAAATATTTACAAATTCTTAAGTGTTAGTGAATCTATTGTTTTGATGGGATACACATTCTATGAAACTCGTTTCAACGATCCAACCATCAAACATGTTTGTATATAATTCGAGATCACATACGCCAAAAATCGCATAAAACAAATATTCAAAAATCAAGTAACATGACAAAACTTTTCGACGATTATAAAGGAAAAATCTCAATTTACCGGTTATTTTAACTCCAATTTTGATGATTTTTTACAACTACACACTCCTTGATCCTATATGAATACAATGAACTAATTAGATCATCAATTTAAAATATTTACACAAGTGGACCACAAAAAACCTTTGCACGACGTAGTTTGTTCGTCGTGCAAACATCCTTTGTGTGACGCATTGGTTGGTGCATCCCACAATAGTCTTTGCGTAACGCATTGGTTGCTACATCACGCAAAGTATGTTTGCGCAACGACCAAATTGTGACATCGCGCAAGTTATATTAAAAAAAAAACAATTATTATAAAATTTACTGAAAATGTGACTTTACTCCTTTCAAATGTACTTGTATTTTGGCTAGATATTGGTTTAAAAAAAATCTTATTGAAAGATGTTTTGGTTGTCTTCAAGTTTACAAAGGATTGAGATTGAAAATGAATCATGAATTACTTACTTGTATTAAAATTGGAAGACGATATTGATTTTCTACAAGCATTTAATAGGAGAAGCGTAGCCATCGTTTATCTACATAAATATGGCATATGCTCACAAAAATCAACCCACTCATTATTGAACTAAAACCTATTGTCTTAGCATTGAGAATTTAATAGCGAGGATAAGATTAGCTTTGAAGATCATGGCTTTTGTAGGTTTTCTATATAATTCTTAATTACTTGCAATGCATTGGATTTATCCTGAGTTCAACTGTATAGCACAAATCAAGGAAATTTTAAGGGGAAACCAACATTTCTTACAATTTCTTTGTAAATATATAAGTTAACCCCACTAAAGTATTCAAATGCTAATTCCAAATGAAGCCCAAACAAGTCTTCAACAATATCTACAATCTCACTCCCTTTCATAGGAAAAATTAATAAAGATTACTTCAAAATTCAATCTCACAAAACTCCATCATTACCAAAAAAAGGGCATATTAAGTAGGCAAAGGTACATCCCATATGCAATATGAAGAAAATACCTTCAAATTCGTTCTTCAATGATATTTGTATACAAAAATCCTGTACAAAACAAATTTAGTAGTTTTAGTTTAAATTCTCAATTCAAAGCTACATATACAAAATCAAACCGCTTACCAGATAGGAATAGATTGAGAAAGGGAGATGATTGGAGAAGTGTTTTAAGAGAGATGGGGGAAGGAGGTAGTTGCTGCAACTGGTTTGCAGTTTCTTTCTCCCAAATTGATGAAGTGATGGAAAAAAAATTCGTTGACTTTGCGCGACGAAGACTGGCGTCGTCCAAAGCTGTTTTGCGCAACGCCAGTGTTCGTCGCATAAAACATCTTTGCGCGACGGAGGTGCACCTACCTTGCACAATGTTGGGAAAACAAGGGTAAACATTCTTGGTTTGGCGCCAAACTCTTGTGCGACGCACAACAGGCATCGCGCAATGTTCCGTTGCGCAAAGGCCGTTTGCACGACTCCTCCTGTTTAGCGTCATGCAAACATACTTTGCGCGACGAAATTTGCTCCGTCGTGCAAGTTGTCATCACGCAAGCATGTTTTTGTACTAGTGCATTTTTGTGAGTGCTTTTTACAAAACGAATATATAGTAAATGAAATGTTTTGTGGAGCATTTTCGATTCAGTTATTAGGTCCAGGTTGAACTTCAATCTTATGCATATATAAACCCTTTTTTAGAGCAATGGAGGATATATATTTCATTCAACAGTCAGCACCAATACAGAACAAAATAGAGTCTGGGCAGGTCGTATGAACTAAAATTTGCTTATGCATGCTTTAATCCAAGAAAATTGACTCGAGGAAAAAATATTGTGAATGAATATCTTAAATTTGTGTGTATACCATCATATTTGTTGAATTTTCTCTCTTATCAATTGTTAAAAAGTTACTCCCGCAAAAAAATGTTTTGGCTCCATCCTTGCTCTTAGTTTAAGTTTTTGTGTTTCTTACAAATATATTTTCTTGAGTTGGCAGCGTTGTATTGGCGAGGAGTAACAAAAATCAAAAGTATAGATATTTAAAAGATAAAGAGAGGAGTCACATTCTTCTAGGCCCCATAGTCCAAGAAAATTATGACCATTTACCGTTCGATGTTAATTCATCAGTAGGTGATTGTGGAGACATAATTTAACCACATCCAATAGGAGAATGACATGTGAACTATATACTCGCTATGATGTTTTTACACTTGACGTCGTGAACAGACCACAAATCACTCCAAAGAACGTGGCACTTGTCTGCCCTCAACAAGGGACCGTGGCACCTTCCTGCCATGTGAGTATTAGGCCTTTGGGCCATCAACGTATCAAAGTTGATTCGAGCTCATGATATCTTGCCACCGGTCCAAACTCGACCCAATAATGACAGGAAGCGGGCACTTGGGAGTCTCCCCTTGGGTGTCCAGCGCGCATGTGTTCTTACTAACAGAGACGTTCAAAACTACTAGCTGCCAGGACTGGGGAGACTAGTCTGCTCCATAGTATGGCTTGCAACCTCCTTGCCTAGTTGGTTATTATGGTTATGTCTATGAATAGCCAAGTCAAACAAAAAAAAAAAAAAAAAAAAAAAAAAAAAAAAAAAGCCGATCATCGCCACTTAATACCCTTAACTCTCTCAAGATTATAGTTTCTCTCAAACTATCTTTCTAACTACTTAAGCATCATAGGTCTCTTGACGAACACCCTCCCTTTTCCTTGGTGTTCATCAATTAGGCTACCAGTGTTTGTTATTTTGCAGGTTTGATTTCATTAGTTTAGCCTTGTACAAAATTTGAATTGTCACAATGTAATTGTTTGTCTTTGAGGAGAAATTTTTCGTTGTTACCCGAACACAGATGATACACCACATGTTTTTATACAAGTGGTGAGAAATTTTATTTTTTAAATTATTAACTTTTTAACACACATATCCTATCATTTATATAGTGACATGTGGTGTACCACTCCGTGTTCCGATCACACTGAAAAAACTCTCGTGATTGACCTTCAGTTTCTCTTCTACTTGCTTGTATTTATAAGGCTTGTAAACGGATGAAGATTCTCTTTGGATTCTCTTTGCTTGTATTACATTTCGACTAGACCTTCTTGTTTTACCTTTTTGATTCTCTTTGGATTCCGTGTTAACTGGATATATTGTTTCTGTCGGGAATATGGGGTACGAAGCACCAGCTTTTCCCAGATTCCATTCCATTGTAGTATGTTATGCAACAGTTTATACTAATTTTTATTATTGTGATCTTGCAGTCGTGTTGATATTTGTCCCTTTTTGGCTAACAAACATTGGAATTCCTTGTATGGATGACTGAGAGACAGAGAACATAGTGAAATCCTTGGTCTCTGCATTATTGGTTTTAGTCATTAGCTGGTTAACCAAACGAAAGAAATGAGTGTATAAATTTATGGCTTATTTTCTTTTCAATTGTTTTCATCTGCACTGATTAATGCATTGAAATATTTTGATTTGACCTTTTTGCGTCAATGGATGCAGTCTAAATGTCATCCATCTAGAGGAAAAACAAAACAGAGAAAGGGAGATGCGGAACCAGATTATCTTTAAGCGGGCCTTCTATGAGAAATGGAAACTCAATTGTGAAACTAACAAAGCTCACAACAGAGCAAAGGAGAAGGTAGTAATTCTAAAACCCATCATCTTCTACCTCTTCCGTAATCCTGATTCTCTCACCCTCCCTCCCTCTCCCTTGCTCACTTGTACATGCATCTACGATCACCATCAGTGCTTCATAACTAAGTCGTGAATTTGAATTTCTGTGCGGCTGTACCTGGCCAACCAAGAGAAGTTCCACAAAGAAGCTGACAAACATTTCTGGAAAGCAATAGCTGAGCTGATTCCTCGCGAGGTTCCTAATATTGAGAAGAAGAGAGGGAAGAAAGATCCTGACAAGAAGCCCTCAATCGTTGTCATCCAGGGCCCAAAACCTGGTAAACCGACTGATCTTTCAAGGATGCGACAGATTTCCCTGAAGCTGAAACCGAACCCTCCACCACGCATGATGCCGCCACCAGCTGCCAAAGATGTCAAGGATGCAAAGGGAGGAAAAGATGGAAAGGATACAAAGGATGTAAAAGATGCAAAGGATGCCAAGGAAGGAGGAAAGGACGCAAAGGAAGCAGAGGAAGGAAAGGATGCGAAGAATGGAAAAACTAATTCACCAACCGCAGCTGGAGCTGCAGGTGCAAGCACACCTGTTTCACCTGCCAAAGACGTTGCTGCCAATGGTACTCCCGACTTATCAAAACCAGAGGCTCCTGCTCAACCAGAGGGTGAGCAACATTCGGAAACCAGGCCAGATCCTACCAAGTAGTGACCCTTCATATTTTTTTATTCTTTACATTATATTTGAGTCTGCTGCTTAGAAACTTCCTATGAAGAATAAACACAATCATTTGTTGATGATCCAGAGTCTGCAGCATGGAATGTAGAGATTTTCTTCCTAACTTGCTCGAGGGTTTTCTAGTCCTAGTTTGTAAGCAAAACCACCTCTATTGAATTCAGTGTTTTCACATTTATATTTTAGCCTTTTGAAATTACACATGCTCTTTTGTTTACACACAATTCAGGGAGTAAGAACCAATTGTGTCCTTACAATAATTATCAAACTATCAATTACGTTCCTGCTTTATTTTACAAGAAAAATAAGCAAATAAATACAAACTCAAAGAATTTCATTCTTTCGTAACTTTGCCTGCAGTCACAGAAGTCTTCGTTTATTTTTAGGTCCTTGGGTGAACATTGACCAATTGGAAGGTTACTAATTCGGTTTATAGTAGGCGAGAATACCATAAACAGTCTGCACAACGGTAAGAATGAGAGCAAGGATGACCGCATTTGAGAAAAGTGACAAGATTGACTTTGGATTGTATAGATAATCCCTTTTGATCCTTGCAAACCAACGCCTTAGCCAGCGACGATGGTAACATTCATTCACTTGCTGGGCGAGGGAAGAGTAAAAGAAATTTATGCGTTCAGTGCTATAGCGAAGCCTATTGAAGAAACAAACAGTGTCCTCCTCGCTCAACTCGGTGTCTATAATTCCTTTCTGAATGAGGGAGTCTAAATCTTTGGTAGACTTGATAAGCTGATTCAATAGCATGGCGTAAGACAAAACGGCACATTTGTCAAAGCTGTCCAGACACTGTTCGTAGGCTATGAGGTTTCTGAACAGGGATTCTGTGTTGGATCGAATCATCACATACGGAATTTCCATCGCTCCATTTTCCAATTTGAAGGTTATGTCCGACAGATCTCTGTCATTGGATGCACTTTGAAATTTGACTCCAATTTCCTCGAGAAGTGTCACTGAGGGAATAGGAGTCCAATCTACATCATAAGACCTTGTGTTCAACAATGATCCAACAAGCGAATTTCTTACTGCGTCAAGTAAATTTCTCATAACACATTTCTCCAAGGGACTATGCTTCATTCCGGAAAGGCCCTTAGTAAGTTGATATACAGAAACCTCATGTGATGTTTTTGTGAGGTTGAATAAACAGTCGAGAACTTGCCACGGAAGCTGGTTTTCAAGCAGCAACAAGTCGTTTTTAAATGTGGAGAACCACCCTGGCACACAGAAACTTCGCTTGCGGAAAAGTTCTAAAATATAGCAACCATCGACCACCATCATTTCTACAAAATTATCGCTACTCAGATCAAACTTTTCGTCATAGCAGTTACGAAGAAACTCTTCTCTGCTTCTAATTTCTTTGACAAACTTCCCCAAACTGGTATCTGGAGTTGGTTTGCGATCGAGGAGGGAACGCAAATACTGTAGCTTAGTTCGTTCCATGCCTTGATACTTTATTCTTTGGTGGTGATACGGCCCGATTGAAACCACTTGTGGGAAAAAAGCATTTTGATTCTCCCTGAAATGTTTGGTAGGGACTCTAAATACGCAAGTATGAACTGGCTCTGTTGATTTCTTGGGAAGCTTTTTTTCTATCAATGACGCTAATTCGTCTTCAATTTCTTCGTTTCTGCTCCAACCTTGGTTACCCATATGACTTATTTCTCTCCCACTTCTCTCTCCCTCCTCTCCTACTTGAATTACGGAGTGATCAGCTTTTGCGTTGCTCTCACCAGCTGAGCCTGTCATCGTTAACTCTTTTCAACTTCAAATGTGACTCGCTTACTCTAGTCTGTATTATATATTAACAAGAACAAAAATTACAAATGATGTCAATCCATTAATTGAATTACCAAATTTATTATTGGAACCTTACAAAATTTTTATTACCCTAATAAAAATTGAAAATATGACTTTACCCCTTGAAATTTATTTTTATTTTTTTATTTAAAACACACCTCACAATTACATCTTTTCCTTCTCTCCCTCTGTGCCGCCTACCACCTGTTCTGTGTGTCTTTTATAATTGTTCAGTAAAATAGGCCTACAATAAGAACATTAATTCGTTAAATTTTACATATAGTTATACAAAAAAAAATGTATTTAAAACTTATCGTACATTTGAAATAAAAGTATTGACTTTTGATACGTTTAGATTTTAAATGTAACAAGAAACAAAATGTACTAGAAATCCAAATGTACCATAAAATCAAATGTACCCATAGTATAAGTAATCAAACTTACCAATACAATCAAATGATCATACAACCAAACGTACATTTACTATGTTTATGTATGTGACAATGAGTTTTGAACATTCTATTTAATTCACTAAAATAAATATTATAATAAATAATAAAAAAAATCTAAAATCGCCACAATGAGAGATGCATATAACTATAATAAAAAATGCATAGGTAAACGAATAAAAGGACAAGAAAAAGGAAAATTAAAATATAACGAGAATTTTTTTTAAGGTGGGTAGCAAACAATTTCATGAAAAATTATATTAAAAAAAAGTGTAAAACTGAACCTCTAATAAAATGAAATTAGTCACTAAATTTGTAGGGAAAATGTTTAATCAAACTCTTAAAATAAACATATGTTTAATCAATGAAATTGAAAAACGAGACGTCTATATCAAAACGCTCATATTTTTTTCTAACAAAAACCTAATGAGCTCAAATTAAGCAAATTCGTTAATTAAGTTTGACTTCATCCAATTTGTATTTTCAGTGCCAGCTAAAATGCACCTAATGACATTTTGACTTTCAGTTTGTAACTTATAAGTTTTGTTACATAAGCTGTAAATTTTTTGTAATAATAGGTCACTTATTTGTCTACATGGTATCTTATTTGATTTGGGTTTTATTTGGATGATTTTAAAAAGTGGGCTTATGCTAAAGAAATAAGAGTGGTAAGAGCCTATCTCTAAATACCTTCAATAAAAAATAGAAACAGCAGAAATTTCAATCTAAAATTTGTACGCAGTTGGTAGGAGAAACTCACCTGCAGGATGATCCAGCTTTGATGCAGCATCCAGAGATTGGCTAAAGAAATAAGAGTGGTAAGAGCCTATCTCTAAATAACTTAAATAAAAAATAGAAACAGCAGAAATTTCAATCTAAAATTTGTATTGGTAGGAGAAACTCACCTGCATGATGATCCAGCTTTGATGCAGCATCCAGAGATTGTGTTATATGTTATTGGAACCTTACACACACACACACACACACACACACACACACACACACACAATTCCGCATCCAGAGATTGTGTTATATGTTATTGGAACCTTACATACACACAGATATATTCCGAATGGAATTAATTAAGAAACTTGAGAGATCGAACAATGAATTAGACATTTATACTTACCTTGCTCAAGTCTGTCTCCTTTGCTTTATTCTATAGCTAATTTGTCCGACCATTCGTTTTGAGAATAAATTCTATATTGATGGATGAAGAGATTTTGTATGTGCTTATAAGTAATTAGGCTATTCCTCATATTGTCGGTTTTATGGTAGAACCTCAACTTTCTTCAATACGTGTTACCAAAGTTTTAAATGGTTCTTTTGATTGTCTGCGAATTAACCAAAGAATATATTAGAGTCATCTTTAATTTTCTTTGTTAAGATGAATTGCAGTGACTTTTAAAGCTGGGAGCTTCTAGTCACTCCCAGTACTGCTCAACTCACCCTTAAAACAACACTTTAAAATATTCGTTTTGCCCTTTAAACTATTTAGAGAAATTAGAAAACCAGAAAATAATTCAAAGTGCCATGGACGAGATAGTCTATCTGGCGTAAAGGTATATAAACCTTGCCATTTTGTGAGTGCTTTTTACACAACGAATATATAGTAAATGAAACGTTCTGTGGAGCATTTTCGATTTAGTTAGTAGGTCGAGGTTGAACTGATTTAGTTAGTAGGTCGAGGTTGAACTAATTTAATCTTATGCATATATATACCCTTTTTTTGAGAGCAATGGAGGATATATATTTCATTCAACAGTCAACACCAACACAGCACAAAAAGAGAGTCTGGGCAGGGCATATGACTAAAATTTGCTTATGCATGCTTTAATACATGAAAATTGACTCAAGGAGAAAATATTGTGAATGAATATCTTAAATTTGTGTGTATACCATTACATGTAGAATTTTCTATCTTATCAATTGTTAAAAAGTTGACCTCGCTTAAAAATGTTTTTGTCTCCATCCCTGCTAAAGCATTTTTGTTTCTTACAAATATCTTCTCGACGTGGCAACGGTCTATTGGCGATGAGTAACAAAAATAAAAAGTACATATTTAAAACATAGAGAGGAGTCACATTCTTCTAGACTCATAGTCCAAGAACATTGTGACCACTAACTGTTCGATGTTAATTCATCAGTAGGTGATTGTGGTGAGAGATTTTTCAGTGTAATCGGTGCACAAAGTGGTACATCACGTGTCACTATACAAATGGTGGGATATGTATGCTAAAAAGTTAATAACTTAAAAAATAAAATTTTCCACCACTTCTATTAAAACACGTGGTGTACCACTTCTATTCCCGTCACAACTAAAAATTTCTCATGATTGTGGAGACATAATTTAACCACTTCCAATAAGAGAAGGACACGTGAACTGTATACTCGCTATGACAGTTTTACACTTGATATCGTGAGCAAACCACAAATCACTCCCAATAACGTGGCACCTGTCTGCCCTCCATGAGGGATCGTGGCACCTGTCTGCCAAGTGAGTATTAGGCCTTTGGCCATCAACGTATCAAAGGTGCTTCAGGCTCATGATATTCCTACCACCAATCCAAACTCAATCCAATGGGGATAGAAAGTGGACTCTTCGGAGTCTCCCCTTTGGTGTCCAGCGCGCATGTGTTCTTACTAACAAGGACCTTCAAAACTACTAGTTGGCAGGACTACATAGACTAGCTTGCTCCATCACGACCAAAAAGTTAATGTCTGCCTAGTATGGCTTGCAACCTCCTTGCCTGGCTACCTACCATGGTTAGATCTATAAGTAGCCAAGTCAAACAGGAAAACGATCATCGCCACTTAATACCCAAAACTCTCTCTAGTTTATAGTTTTTTCCCAAACTATCTTTCTGACTTAAGCATAAGAGGTCCCTTGCCGAACACCCTCCCATATTTCTTGGTGTTCGTCAATCAGGCTAACAGTGTTTGTTATTTTGCAGGTTTGATTTCATCAGTTTAGCCTTGTACAAAATTTGCATCCAGAGTGGTTACTTAACTTTTGTTCTTATACATTTTTCTTTATGGCTAAACTAAGATCGAATTATGAGTGACCATCACTGTTCTAAATCACCGCCTAGAGCCACTTGGACTGTGCTGATTAATCTCCAGGCCTTTGAAAATTAAGAAAGGTGACGAGACTTGCCAAGGCGGGTTGTCATGCCCCGGACCTAAGGTTGATGGAAAAACCAGAATTCGGTGCGCAAGCTAAAAAATAAAAATAAAATAAAGAGAAACTATAGAAACTGAAACGAGGTGAGAAATAAAATTACTCTTATAAAAGAATCAAGAATTATTTGCGAGGCTAAAAATAAATAAATACAAATTCTAACATTACATCTAATTCAATCTCATTTCGTCTATCATTTTGATCACTTAGTTTGTACACCTACATAACAATAGAGAGACGAGCTTCAAAAGATCAGTAGGGACATAATTTTACCACAGTAAATTGACAAATCTTAAATTAAGTGTCATGGCATCGTATAGTCAATTATCATTTCATCATTAATTACAATGCAGAATGCAATGCAGAATCTTCGTCTATACCCGTTAATTCGTATAACTAAACACCAAGACCTCGTACATCCATTCCGTACTTATACCACTTGGTCCCGAGCAACTAATTATACGAACTAACCCCACAACTCAATCATCCCAATTTCGCCTTTTGTTAGTCGTCTTGTCAAATCCTTCGTCGCCAATCCCAAACTAAGAGTAATTGCACAAAAGATGCTTTCCAACTATCCTCATTTTCAAATTTCTAATCTCAACACTCAAGTTCCAACTAGATCTAAACAACATGAGTGATGCACAAATAATGTCATTTCATCTTTCACATGTGTCATAGTATATTCTTAACGAATAGCACTTCATCAATAATTCCATAACTAATAATAAGTAAACACTCAAGAGAAGCATTTATCCAAGTAGCACCACATCACATTAATCAACTAGTAAGATCAACAACAATAATATAACACTTCACTAAGGTTAATAGGGAACTTTAGCGAAAAGCTCCGGTTAATGAAAAATCACATTTTTACACTAAAAAGTCAATCATGGTACTATTCACTTTATCCTTTATTTTGTCTTTATCATTAAAACTCAAAATTTTCAAGTCCTTTTCATTAGTTTTCCTAATTTAATAAAGCCAATCTTCATAAAAATTTATCGTACTTCCCCTACCTGAATTCCAGAGCTAAAGCACAGCTCCAAGCTATTATCACAAGAGTCCAACACCTTAATAAAATCTTATTCACAAGTATAAGCAAGTCACTAAATGCACAACCACAACTTTATATCACGATTACATCAATTATTTGATTAAGTTGGATTTAAAATGTGTTTTAATAATGTTGTGCAATGTGCATGCATGGGATTCAGGGGATTAATAACATCTAGTCTAATTTGATTTTTGTATCTGTGATTCTATGTTCATTACCTATTATTCTTAATTTGGGGTCTGAATTAATGATGTTGAGCTTTGCCCCTGTATTTGGTACTGGGTTATGCCGGTAAATAGCATTAACTGTGTGATTTTTTTGTGTGAGTAAATTTGGAATGGGGAAAATTAGCTTAGATCTTTGACTGAATCATTGCATAAGTTGTTTCATCTTTCCCATTTGAATTTTTTCGTTAGCTGATTCCAATCGTTGCTATGGGAATTCATGGCAAGTCACAGACCACCATATAAAATGGATTGCAATCGCTCCTCCAGTCTTTAAAAGGAACCTAAGATTCACTTCTGCTTCACTGGATATAAACTAGATGTCGTTGAATTGCCAATGGATTCCGTGTTAGCTGGTTATATTGTTTCTCTCGGGAATATGGGGTTCGAAGCACTAGCTTTTCCCATATTTCATTCCATTGTAGAACGCTATGCAACATTTTATACTAATTTTTTCTGTTGCTATCTTTCCATCGTGTAGATATTCGCACCTTTTTGGTTAACAGACATTGAAGTTCCTTGTATGGTTAGCTGAGAGCCTCAGAACATGGTGAATCCTAGGTCTCTGCATTATTGGTTTTAGTCGTTAGCTGGTTAACCAAACGAAATGAATGAGTGTATAAAAATTATGCCTTATTTTCTTTTCATCTGTTTTCATCTGCACTGATTGACGCATTGAAATATTTTGATTTGACCTTTTTGCGTCAAGGCATGCAGTCCAGATTATCGAGGAAGCTGAGGAATTTAAGCGGGCCTTCTATGAGAAACGGAAACTCAGTTGTGAAACCAACAAAGCTCACAACAGAGAAAGGGAGAAGGTAGTAATTCTCCCATCATCTTCTACCTCTTCAGTAATCCTAATTCTATTACCCTCCCTCCCTCTCCCTTGCTCGCTTGTACATGCATGCATTCTGCAATCACCATCAGTGCTTCATATGTGAGACATGAATTTGACCTTCTGTGCCTCTGTACGTGGCCAACCAAGAGAAGTTCCACAAAGAAGCTGACAGACATTACTGGAAAGTAACGGCGGAGCTGATTCCTCGTGAGGTGCCTAATATTGAGAATAAGAGAGGGAAGAAATATCCTGACAAGTAACAACCATTAAAATTGAATATGCCATCTGTCACTCAAATTCATGGATATTCGGATGCTGATTGGGCAGCTGATATTAACCTAAGGCCTTCAATTACTGATATGTAGTTTTCATTGGTGATAATCCCATACCTTGGCAATCAAAGAAACAGCCCTCAGTATCAAGAAGCTCAACTGAGGCTGAGTATAATGAGCTAACTGCACTGCTGATATATGTTGGATTCACAATATTCTCAGAGATTTACATGAATTTTTAGACTGTCCACCTTCACTACATTGTGACAATATCTCTGCATTAGCATTGAGTACAAATCCTGTCTTCCATTCCAGGATTAAACATATGGACACAGTTTATCATTTTGTCCGAGAATGATTGCAGAAGAAGGATGTTACAGTTCATTACATTCCTACAGAAAACAAGATAGCTGATGTGCTCACAAAAGGTTTACAGAGTCGAGTCTTCATTAAACACTACTGCAGTCTCAGACCTGGACATCCTCGCTGAGATTGAGGGAGAGTAACAACCATTAAAACTGAATATGCCATATGTCACTCTCTCATTGGGTTAGTTAGAATTGTTGGTTGTGTAATGAGTTAGTTAGATTTGTGATGAGGTGTACTGCCACATCAGCCTAGGTTGTTACCATTAGCTATACATATATATCCCTTGTAATGATTCATTTCTCAATCGATGAAATAGTTCAGATTTTCTCTCTCTCTTACTTCGCATTCTCTCTCTAAAATCCTCCTTGATCTTTCTCGGTAATTTCTTAGTTGTTCATCAATGGCAGTGTATCAGTAGTGTTACTAAGAAGAAGCCTTCAATCATTGTCATCCAGGGCCCAAAACCTGGTAAACCGACTTCAAGGATGCGGCAGATTTTCCTGAAGCTGAAACAGAATCCTCCGCCACAGATGATGCCGCCCTCACCTGCCAAAGATGGCAAGGATGCAATTGGAGGAAAAGATGAAAAGGATGCAAAGGATTCAAAGGATGGAAAGGATGCAAAAGATGCAAAGGGAGGGAAGGACGCAAAGGATGCCAAGGAGGGAGGAAAGGATGCAAAGGAAGGAAAAGGAAGGAAAGGATGCAAAGGAAGGAAAAGGAAGGAAAGGATGCGAAGAATGGAAAAATTAATTCACCAACTGCGGCTGGAGCTGCAGCTGCAAGCGCACCTGTTTCACCTGCCAAAGATGTTACTACGAATCCTACTCCCGACTCATTAAAACCAAAGGCTTCTGCTGAACCAGAGGGTGAGCAACATTCAGAAACCTCGTCAACTCCAGCGGAGTAATGACCCTTCATATTTTTTTATTCTTTACATTATCTTTGAGTCCAGTGCATAAAAATTTACTAGGAAGAATAAATACAATCATTTGTCCACTATCCAAAGTGTGCAGCATGGAATGGACAGCTTGCAGAGATTTTTTTTCCTAACTTGCTCTATGGTTTTGTAGTCTTAGCTTTGTAAGCAAAACCACCTATGTCGAATTCTATGTTTTCACACATTTTTTAGCCTTTTGAAATTACACATGCTCTTATTGACGCCCAATTTATGGAGTAAGAACCAATTATGCCCTTACAATATTACTAATTGTCAAACTATTTAAATTCCCAAAACATGAAGTGTTGAATGATGATAAAAAAATACCAAATAATTTTACAAATTATCCAAAAGTTGAAAACGAGAAATGGTAAAATAATTTCAAGCTGTATATGACTGTCACACATAAGAATCAATTACATCATTGCTTTATTAAATATGGAAAATAACCAAATATACAAACTCAAAAGAGTTTGATTATTTCATAACTTTGCCTGCAGTCGCGCAAGTCTTGTTCAGTTTTAAGTCCTTGGGCAAACATTGACCGATTAGAAGGTTACTATTTCTGCTTGTAGTAGGCGAGAACACTATATATGGTCTGTATAGCGGTAAGAATGAGAACAATGATGACCGCATTTGAAGTTGACCAGATTGATGATGATAGTTAATCCCTTTCGATCCTTGCAAGCCAATGCCTTAGCCAACGACGGTGATTATATTGATTCACATCCCAGGTGACAACAGAGTAAAAGAAGGAGATGCATTCAGTGTCATTGCAAAGCCTATTGAACAAACTAACAGTGTCCTCCTAGCTCAACTCGGTTCCTATAATTTCTTTCTGAAAGAGAGAGTCTAAATCTTTGGTAGACTTGATAAGGTTAGCGAACATAACTTGGCATAAGACAAAACGGGACATCCCTGGTGCCCCAGTGAAGACTGTTCGTAGGTTATGAGGTTTCTGAAGACAGATTCTGTGTTGAATCGAATTCTCATATGTGGAATTTCCATCACACCATTTTCCCTGTTGAAGGTTATGTTCAACAGATTCCAACCGTATACAGGTTGAAATTTGACTCCAATTTCCTCAAGATGTGTTACTGAGGGGATAGGAACCCAATAGTCAAACTGCATCTTAATCCACGGTGATGATCCAACAAGCAAGTCTCTCACATTGTAAAGTAAATGTCTGATTTGCCGTGTCTCCATGGACTTATCAATAGGCATCCTGAGGCAAAATAAGTCCTAAGTAACATTGGAACAGAAGTCGCTAATATGTTGATGCAGATCTCTTTCTTCTGATGTTCTTGTGAGGTTGAATAAACAGTGAGAACTTGCCACGCAAGCTGGTTTTCAAGCAGCAACCACTCCTTTTCAACTGGCGACAACATATCTCTATATTGTGGTGATAGACGCAGAAGATGTTCACAATCTCCAGTCTGTATGTCTTTGTGGATAAGTTGTATATAAAGCAACCATCGACCACCATCATTTCTACAAACTGATCGCTACTCAGATTACCAAACTTTTGGTCATAGCAGTTACGAAGAAACTCTTCTCTGTGATAGGGATTTTTAGGTACCTACACAAAAAGGTTAAAAATCACATAAAATACTTGTAAGAGTACAATGTTGTCGTAGTATAGCAGCTCAAGCAAGGTCGTTATCCACAAGTATTGAATAAATAATTTATGTAAATAACAAATCTTAATTAATTATTTGAAAACAAAGTTTGGAAGAGGGTGATTTTATGACCTAAAATATTAAAAACGAATTTAATTAAAAACAATTAAATAAATTGGGAAAGTAAAGAAAACAAAAGAAAATAGTTTTGAAAATAAATTTGAGCACTAGGGTTCCGCCGTCACCTTAACAATCCTACGTAATTCTTCCAATTACTTATGAATTACACATGCATATTTTGAAGGTTAGGTTTTCCTAAAGTATGCCATACTTGGTACCTCCAACATAGAACATACATCTAACATGCAACCCATCTGTGACCACCAGATCGAATGTAAATATGCAAGACTCATTAACTTTTGTGAAATCCTTTTGAAAAACCATACAACCCTTAAGACGTGTCGTCCATCCTAAGAAGTTACACATATTAACCACAAGAAACCTTAGTCAATTCCCAGGACAGCCCTTCGTCAAAATTGCATCAAATTACTTTTCTAAATATCCTAATGGTGGCCAATCATTAAGACAATTAGATAGTTTCAACATGGTGATTAATAATTCAAAACTTGCATACATAATATCATAAGCAAATTGAAAAGAAACTACACATTCTTGCTAAGGCTCGTGGCCTCGTCCTAGCAAACAAAACTAGTTACGAACAATCATAAAATAAAATATTATTAAAAATATGGATAGAAAACACCTTGAAAATAAACTTGAATCGTCAAAAGTAGTGTGTGCGTTCTCTCCCCTCTCTCTAATGGCTAAAAAGCCTTATCTATACTTCTACAAAATAAAATCCTACCTAGAAAATGTCTTCTAAAATCTAGGAAACATAATAGAATAAGATAACTAGGAAATAAAAGGTTTTCTATATAGAGAGATTATATTCACACACCCCAAATTACTTCTCTCACACCTTTTAATTTTTTAATATTTTCTACACCACTAACACTTGATAGAAAAATATTAAAAATATTAAAAAAATTAAAAGGGTGTGGGAGAAGTAATTTGGAGTGTGTGAATACAAAAACTAAAATTCCAACTTCTCATAAAATTAGTTTTTTGACTGACCAAATCAACTCTGATTTATTCCCAAAAGATCTCTTTTGAAAGCTTGAGACGTCTCCTACAAATCCTTCAAAGGAATCTTCCTCAAAATATGTCATCTTGACTTCTAAAATACCCAAAACGTCCAGAAACGTCAATCTGAGAAAGCTGCCCGCTGGACCTTAATTTTATTGCCACGGTCAAATGATTTGGTAGAAAAATCTGAAACTTTGACATGATCATCTTGAAAGGCACATGAACATCCTCCAATTAGAATTACTTCAAAATTCATCTGTTTGATCACTTTTTGCTCTAGAGGAAGAGGAATGTCCTACATTGAAAATATGTAACAAAATATCAAAATTCTACCAAAATAATTAATAAATTAATACTAAGATTATGGTAATATATATGGTATAATATGGACTCATCACTCTCCTTCTAATCTCTTTGACAAACTTCACCAAATTGGTGTCCGGAGTTGGCTTGCAATCGAGGTGGCATTCCAAATTCCATAGCTTCATTTGTTCCATGCCTTGTAACTTTTTTCCTCCGTGGTGATACGGCCCAATTGAAACCACATGGGGCACAAAAGCATTTTCATTGTCCCTGACAAGTTTATTAGGGACTCTGAATTTGCAAGTATGATCTGCTTCTGGAGATAAATGGGGAAGCTTTGTTCCGATCAAGGACGCCAATAATTCGTCTTTTTTTTCATCGTTTCTGCTCAAAGTTTGCTCACCCACAAGACTTACTTATCACTATCTCTCTCCCTCCTCTCGTATTTCAACCATGGAGTGATCACCTTTTGCATTGCTCTCATCAACTAAGTTTGTTGTCGTCAATTCTTTCCAAACTCCAAATGTGACTCACAACCTCTAGTATTATATAAAAAAAATTACAAATAATATCAATACATTAATTGAACTACCAACTTTATTAGGCTTATTAGTTGATTTGCTCCTTAAACTGTTTTTGTCTCATTTTACTCCCCCTGAAACTAGTTTTATCTCACTTTGCTCTTGCAATTGTCATTTCCGTCTCATTTAGTCTTAGTTCACCTCATTTTCGTCAAAAGATGTTAAATTGAAGGGTAGTATAGACATTTTATTCTTGAAACAACTCTTTGCGTCCAACCTACTCACCAAAACAATTGTTTGAATTCTATTTTTAACAACTCTAACTAAAATTTTGAGCTTAACTTACAATAAAACGGTTTCTTTTCTCCAATTTTAGTCATAGACTAAACTCAAGGACTGGATTCACAATGCTAAATTCATTTCTCCTCTTTCACTTATTTCTAATTTGTTTCCCCATTTTTTCTTACCACAATATACATGAGGCATGGTAAATATGTGGTGATCAACAAACATTCCCACGTAAGTGCTAGGTCGCCAAGTATGAGGCTTATCTATGCCCGTTTCAAAAATGAAATGTCCATACTACTCTTTAATTTAATGTCTATTTGATGGAATTGACGAAAGAGGTGAACTGAGACTAAATGAGATGAAAATTGCAGTTTAAAGGGGCAAAGTGAGACAAAATTAGTTTTAAGGGGTAAAATAAGACTAACTGACAATTTCAGGGAGCAAATCAATTATTAAAAATAGATAGAGCAGAAATTTCAATCTAAAATTTGTAAGCAGCTGGTAGGAGAAGCTCACATGCAGATGAGCAAACTTTGATGCAGCAGCTAGAGATTGTGTTATATGTTATATGTTATATGTTATTGGAACCTTACATACATACATACATATATATACACATACATACATATATATATATATATATTTATATTCTGAATGGAATTAAGAAACTTAAGAGGTCGAACAAGGAATTATACGTTTATACTTACCTTTCTCAAGTCTCTTTCCTTTGTTTTTATTCTATTGCTAATTTGTCCGAGTGTAGTCAAAGTTTGAAATGCTTCCTTTAATTGCTTGCGATTTAACCTAAGAATATATTTCTGTCTTCTTTTTCTTTGTTAAGATGAATTGCAAAGACTTCTAAAGCTGGAAGCTTCTAGTCACACCCAGTGCTGTTCAACTCACCTAACAACACTTGAAAATATTCGTTTTCACCCTTAAAACTATTTAGAAAAATTAGAGAACCAAAAAATAAATTCAAGGTGCCATTGAAGAGATAGTCTATCTGGAAAGGTATGTAAAATTTCGTTCAGTTATTAGGTCGAGGCTGAACTTTAATCTTATGCATATATAACCCCTTTTTTGAGAGCAATGAAGGATTCATATTTCTACACCGATACAGTACAAACAGAGAGTATGGAGAGAGTATGGTAGGGCTTATGAACTAAAGTTCGCTTATGCATGGTTTAATGCATGAAAAATGACTCAAGGAGAAAATATTGTGAATGAATATCTTAAATTTGGGTGTATACTATTATATTTTGTTGTATTTTTTTTTTTTCCAAATGGAGAAAGATTAGGCGAGATTAGCTATTCAGCAATGGTGAGTGCGAAGTACCTACCCTCCTCTAGAGGGGTGAGGACCATTACACCCAGAAACCCCCCACATGTCCCTTCTCCATCAATTTTATTAATAATAAATGAAAGTAAACGAAAATGATACATGCAGGGAGACTATGCCAAGACCCGCAAAGACAAAAAGATCAACGAAAATTGTAATAAGGACAAAACAAAAGGTCATGAGCATGAGTAAAGGCTACAAAATCTAGAATCATGGAGCACTAGTAATAAGCATAACTATCTGCCCTAAAAGAAGCTAATACATCTGCAACATGATTTCCTTCTCTGTAAATATGTGTACACATAAATTGCATTTGACAAAGTCGTTAGAGACAATTCTTCCAATCCACCATAAGAAATCACATGACCGCATCAGGAGCCTTAAGACGATAGTGAATAACCAACATGGAGTCGATTTCAATCCACAAGCTATATGTACGGTCTTGTTGAAAACAAGAATTTCTACAGCAACTGAATTTACAAATTTGATGGAAATTGACTTGGTATTTGAGAAAACCGCACCGGTGGGTGTACGGGGTGGATCGCGACAATTCCGCCATTTGGGAAAGTAACACGGTTGACTACCACCATAGTTTGACTCCTGGTGAGGTAGGGAACAAAGCCCAACCAACCTTGGGGGCGGCGGAGCACCAGAGGTGACAGATCGAACCACCCATTTCAAGGGTTCCGACGGATTGAGGTGTTTTCTGGCCACTTCCCAGCCGAACTAGGCTTCGGCCTAGGTATAAAAGTTCTTCCCCTTTGTGTTCTATAACCCTATCTTGGTAATTTTTAGAGTTCGTCGGAATTTGGGGTTTCCATTCGCCGGAAATCACCACCCACGGTGGTGCGTGGACAGTAAACCGATGTTGGTTTTTTTTTTTTTTAATGCAAATTTTGATATTCCAATTACATGTTTGGTATTCATTTGATGTGTTTTGATTATTAACACGAATGTTGGATATTTTAGTTAATAAAATATTTTCGAAAATGAATTTAAAAAAAATGGTGAACTACGAATGGTTTGATCCCTTTGAAGGGTACGTTGTCACATCCCAGTCTCGACACCGTCATAGCACGATACTGTCCGCTTTAGGCCACGCCCTGACAATTTTGTTTCTGGGAACTCACGATTATGTTTCTTGCCTAAACTCGTTTAACTTCGGAGTTCTGATAGAACCTGAAACCAGTGAGTTCCCAAAAGGCCTCGTGCTATAGGGAGGGGAGCATGTACATATAAGGCACATCACCCCTTCTCTGTTGGTCGATGTGAGACGTTACATGCGTAGGCAGTCTAATGAAAAGTTAGATGAAACCATAAAATAAACGAGGTTAAATAATAGAGTTTTGACCTCTTGTTGGGAATTAGAGTGAAAAGAAGAAATTGGTTTAAATTAAAAATATAAACGTATGTTTTTAGATAAGTAATTTTCGTGGTAGACTTTTGTGAGTAATTAAGGAACTTTAATTAAAGAATAATGTGTAATGGTAGTAAATTAAACAAGAGTATTGAATTGGGCCTATCATTGGAATAATTTCCCAAAAATAAATATTTCGGGGGTGGGGTGTTACAAAAAGTTTCAAAACAAACCTGAACACTGATTGTACCACTAGAAGGGGATGTAGAAAAAGCTCCAACAATCAAGACCAAAGACCCACAGTAGAAGAAAAATCTGAAAAAATCCAAAAAAATCAATTGTTAAAAAGTTGCCCCCATTTAAAAATATATATTTAGCTTTGTCCCTGCTCTTAGCTAAAGCTTTTTTGCTTCTTGCAAAATTCTTTATGGAGTTGGCAACATTCTATTGGTGAGGAGTTACAAAGTATATATTTAAAAGATAAAGATAGGAGTCTCGTTCTCCTAGACTCCATAGTCCAAGAAAATTACGATCACTCACTGTTTGATGTTAATCCATCGGTATATGGTTAGAGCAACTCCACCCCATGTGGAATTCCCTAGGGGATAGTCCGATTAATCCCCTCCCCTTCCCCCAAAAACCTAGTCCACCCCTCTTAATCCACTAGGCTCTAGGGCGAGCCCAGTTCCTCAGCCAGGCAATTATCCACTAACCCATTACCCAGCTCATGTGGCGCCAGGTTGACGTTAGCAACAATTTTTAATTCAATTTAATTTCCTCCATCTGTCCCCCCCTTCTAACGGATTTCTCCTCCTGCGACGACCATCAGGAAACCTGGAGAAAGTTTTGTGAACTCAACCTTTGAGAGGGAAGACGTCGAGCCCTTGTTGTCGAACCATCATCGTTATCGTCGAGCCGTCGTCGTCACCCTCGAGAACCTAGCATCCACATCTCTAGCCTTCGACGGGCAAATTGGGGAAATTCCAGGAACAAAGAAGAAGAAAGGGATTAAATGACTGCTCTTTGGGAAGGAGCAAGAGGAGTTGAGAGCCTGGGGAGAGTTTTACAAGAAAAAAGAAGAAGAAAGAAAAAAGAAAAAAGAAAAAAGAGAACATAGAAAATAAAATTAATAATAGAATATTATTAGAAAAGTGTTATTGGCATTCCAAAAATCTCATTCTACATTCCTTACAAGTGTAATTTTCTTTCCTATTATAGAAAGTTTGGAGTGTAGAATGAGATTTTTGAAATGCTAATAATAATTCCCTATTATTTTTTTTATTAATTTTTAATTATCAATTGTCTGGACATTTATTTTATGGGGTGGAGATGCTCTTGGGCAATTACTGTTCACTTAGGGCAATTACTATTCACTTAGGGGGATTAAATTACCTATTGCCCAAGGGAGTTTTTAAGGGTGGAAGTGCTCTTATGAAGACATAAATTAATCACATCTAATAGGAGGATATGTAACTATATGCTCGCTATGACGGTTTTACCTTTGACGTTGTGAGCAGAAAAACCACTTCAAGGAATGTGGCTTCTGTCTACCTTCCATGAGGGACCGTGGCACTTGCCTGCCCTGTAAGTATTAGACTTTTTGGCCATCAACGTATCAAAGATGCTTCGGGCCCATAATATTTCCTGCCACCGAGCCATACTCGCCCAATGGTGACATAAGCTAGCTCTTAGGAGTTCCCCCTTTGGTGTTTGGCATGCTTATACTTTTACTAACAGTGACCTTCAAAACTATGAGCTGGAATGACTGCGAAGATTAGTCAGCTCCATTACTAGCATAACGATAAGGTCTGCCTAGTATGGCCTGCAACCTCCCCTCCTGGCTACCTACTATGGTTTAGGTCTATAAACAGCCAAGTCAAACAAGAAAAATGGACATTGCCACTTGTTACTCAAAACTCTCTCAAGTTCATAGTTTCTCTCAAACCATTTTTCTGACTTAAGCATCAGGGGTCATTTCCCTCCCATTTTTCTTAGACGTTTGTCAATTAAGCTAACGATGTTTGTTATTTTGCAAGTTTTATTTTTTTCAATTTAGCCGTGTACAAAATTTACATCCATAGTGGTTATTTTAACTTTTGTTCTTATACTTTTTTCCTCACCACTGAATTAAGATCAGATGTTGAGTAACCATCACTGTTCTAAAAATTACAGCCTAGCACTGCCTAGACACCAGGCGGCTGACCACCGCCCTGATTAATCTTTAGATGCTTGAAAATTAAGAAAGGCAACCTAGACTTGCCTAGGCACCTGCCTGGCCCACCTAAACCCGCCTACACACTCTCACTTAGACAGAAAATAGTTGCACTTTATTTTTTGAATAAATTGTAAGAGACTTATTGAATACTTCGATGAACACTCATTACATGTTTGTTCCCTATTTTTCAATATGTTATAATATTTTATAATTTATATGTCACCTTGTTTTGCAATTTATATATCACAACACAATTATTATTTTTCTTAAGTATAAGTACACATTTATTTATATATTTAGTAATAAATTTAATCAAAATTAAAAGAACTGCCAAGGCCCTGCCTAGACACCTAGGCTCTAAGCTCTGCCTGCCGTCCAACTAGCACCTAGCGCCTTTTAGAATCATGGGTAACCGTTGAAAAATATTAGTTTTTAGGTTTTTTTTTTTTGTTGCAAGATGTAATCCTCAATTTGTAGCTGTCCCGACAATCTTTATTTATTTATTTGTTTTCTTGTTGATAAAAATAATGTCCATAATTTTATAACTCTTTCGTTTTTGCTTACTCTGATTTTGAGATTTTCCATGGTCTAAGATAAAGGGACCCAAAAAAAAAAAAAAAAAAAAAAAAAAGAGCTTGGCTGTTAAAGAGATTCCGGTATCTCGGGGCATCAAGGACGTAGCAAGCAGAACTTCACATGTGACGAGAGAAAGTCATGTGCCAATCGATGAACCACCACCATTTTACAAAGGGACCCCGTCCCACGTGTAGTGGTGACCACAGCCCTTTGAATCCTTTGACCCTTTTCGTCACTCACAATTTTATTGTTCTGCACCACAAAAATTACAAGCCTTGTGAGTTGTGAGAGGTTTCGAAGTTGAAAATTGGAACACATTGCATGTGGGTGACCATGCATGCCATGTGATCCACATCTCTCTTTTCCTTCTGCATTATATGCAATGTAATTACGAATTTTGACATCCATGTTTAGATAATTAAGCTAGCTACAATCGCGCATGTGAGTGTCTGTTAATCATTGATGCAACTAAATTTGCATGAATGATTGTCCATAACATCAATTTTGTTGCGCATATCACTCACATGTGTCACAAAGTTAGAAATGAGACATGATGAAGACACTAATTTGGAGACAGCAGACCTCTGGCCCTTGAGGTCCTATATGCTCGGAGATCTCCAATTGTAAGCGAAATTATAGTGCAATCAAATTGTCCAAATTCATTAAAAACACATTGGGTCACACAACCTTACATATAGCATTAACAAAGCAAGAACACACGCTCTCTCTCCTTTTGGAGAGGGCTGGCTACATATCTTAAGTGCACATCTACAAACAAAACCAGTTGGAACAGCAGCAAAATAGGAAAAACAATATCTCAAAAGAAAATAAAGAAAGAGCATTGGATGCCATTGTAATTAACTAGTGCAATCCAACAGCTACTTTTCTTTCTTTTTTTAAAGAAAAAAGAAAAAGACCACCCTGACAACGGCTACTTTTGGGTCATGGGGGCAAGACCTTTTTTCTGGCCTAGAAAATGCTTAGTTAAAAAAGTGCTTTGTAAAAAGGTGCTTATATTATATATATCTTGACTTGTTTGTCAAGTAAGCTAGCTAGGAGTGGAAATTTAGGCGAGAAGTGTAAGTGGCTTTTGGAGACCAATTACTGGGAATGACGTCTCTGGCAGAGAGAGTTTTTGCTGTTGAGAGAGTTGTAATCTTCACTGAGAATGGTCCATTTAGGGGACCCCCATTTATGCACCAATTAGCTCCCCAGACATGGCTCATCTCGATCCACTCACTAGAACTTGCCTGCACCATTCCACCAACACAAAAATATAAATAAAATTAGTGAACTTAAAAATTCTCTAATCAGTTAGTTAACACTAAAGTATTGCTTTGTAAAATTGATCCGGGTTGAGGTATGAAATAGGATTTGTGTTATCGAGTTTAGGAGAGTAACTTACATGACAAATGCATACTTTTATTATCGTAGTATTTTTGTATCATGTCAGTTATTATTCTAATAACTAAAATATTAATTGTATGTATGAGTATCTTTCTTTTGTTGCTTTCATAAACCCTTTTGGGCACGTTTACAGTGCTTTTTATGTGAAAACATGGAATTGCACGATATTTCAAGGAAAAACTATCTTTACTTTTGTTGATTTGGCATTTTTTTTATTATCTTGTTAGCAAATGTAAATGTTAATGTAAAGTAACTAAAGTTGCAAGAGGCATGCATGCAGCATTGTAAAAGAAAAAAAAAAAAGAAGGAGAACGTACTGGTCTTATATGCATCGATCCGACGTCTCCATCTCCATCCTCAAACTCTACCAGAAGTGATAGCCAATAATTTGTTGAACCTTCATTTACATGGAAGGCTATTTGCTTCCCAGGATATTTACATGGTGTCCTGCAGTTAAAATAAATAAAATATATTATTATTATTTCAATTCGTCAAGGATATGAATTCAAAATAAAAGAATACAAAAAGGTAAAAATAACTGAGTGGTGTGTAACTGTTTGGGTTCCGTTTTTCTTAGGGTAATTAAAAGCATTCTTCATTAAACAATCATCAAAGCATATTAACGTACGATATACAGACAAAGGAGTGACTGCATTAAAACTTTACTCGAGAAAAAATTATGTGAGAAAAACCTCGAGGAAGAAAAGAATGAAAACGACATTAGGTAGTTGCTTAAAGTCAATTGTTCCCCCAAAATCACAACCGTTGTTTGGCAAATAACTGAAAAACAGATGTAGTAGTTAATTAAAAAGTGAAAGAATGTTTCAAGATTAACTCATTTAGCTTGTTTTCTAAAAACAAAGAAAATAAAACAAAAAGGAAATAAACAAAATTAGTAATTAACCAGCAAATAAACGAGAGATTTTTCAATGTGACCGGTATACGAAATGATACACTACGTGTCACTGTATAAATGGTGAGATATGTGTGCTAAAAGATTAATAACTTAAAAAATAAAATTTGCCACTATTTCTATTAAAACACATGATGTACCACTTGTACCGTCATAATTAAAAATTTTGCTAAATAAACAAAAGGTTCCAAAAAATAAATTGGAAAGGACAAAATAGGACCTAAAGCAAACAAGCTAACACACAGTAAACATGACATATGAGAACGTACCGTCGGTAAAGGACAGAGAGCTCGCCTCGGTTTCTGAGCAGACCGCCATTACCGGCGACAGCCATGCGTCCAAAGGCGGCGCCACTGAGGTCGAAGTGGGTGCGCCCATTCGAGCAGTAACCACCCGGGCACTCATCCGTCACAATTATCGTGACGGCTCGTCTCGAACAGATGCTCTGGTCGAGACACTTGACTTTGTAACACGCCCCGCACCCCTCGCCGCTCTTGAACAGCACTGGGCTCACCGCCCCAACCCTCGCCCTGTACGGCTTCACGTCCACCATTGACCCGTACCCACATGCTCCGCCTACCAAAATTACGCGCATGCCGACATAATTAATACATGGGAAATTAAGAATATCTGTAACATAATCTTAACAAACTATAAATCGTATCATTGTTTTCTCATTAATGTGAAATACAATATTTTTATTATTTATTTAAAAATGATATGATAATTAACTTGACTAAATCTAAATTTGCGAAAGAATATATAATACATTTGAGATGTACAAAATCTGTTGAGACTGTAGGTACAAATTATATTATAGACAGTCTATACATGCGGCATTGTAAGCTAAAGCCAAATTGGGTTTGAGGGTAGGGGTCTACCGTCGCTGCCGTCGCCTTCGGGGCTGCCGTACCAGGTGGCGGTGGCTGGGAGCCAGCGGGTGTTGGCCCCGGGTTGCTGAACTTGACAAGACACAAGCAGAAGCAACGAAGTCAGCACCAAAACAAGGCCGCAGCCACGGTGGAGGAGCTGCATTGTGAGCTAGGCTGCTTAATTAAGTGGCGTGTTGAGTGGCGGCGGTGGCGGGCAACAGTTCTGAGCACTGGTTTGGCTAAAAAGTGAGCACAAAGCTTTGCCGACAGTTATGTAGTTGTGTTATGCTTTTGGTATAGGTGTTGTATTGTATATGTAGGATATATAGCACAAGCTGCACAGCTGCCACAGAAAAGGCTTCAATAATTTCACCATGACCATCTGCCCCATGTGCTGTCGTTGTATTTACGCCAGGAGCCACTGAAACCTGGGCCCACCGACGGTTAAGGCGTTATTTCCGGCTGTCTTTACCTTCTGTGTGTTTGTTCAGTTGTGTGCATTGATGACGGAGTGAATGAATGGTAGGGGTGTTTTCGTAATTTCAAACAATTGGACCGTTAAGCTTTTCGTCCTTCTGGTAAGTTAAGGACCGCTAGTAGACAGTGTGCCCTCAAAGCTCAATGTGATCTAATACGGAGTAGCGTACTATATATTTTTATACAAGTAGTGAGATTCTTATATTAAAAAATTAATAATATAAAAATAAAAATTTATATACTTATATAATAACACGTAAATATATAAAAAGTTTTTAGTGCAAGTGGTTGTAAATCCCTAGGTTCAAGAAGTGTACTACTTATTATGTTACAGGCACAAGAGTGAGGCAAGGGGCAAGTTGTGCAAGAAATAGTAGGAGGGCAAGTGTGGCCACGGAGGAGGCCGTTAGAGTAAACGCAGTGTGAACAAATGGCTGACATTTATGCGGTTTTCCCCCGGGATGCTGGCGGGTTTTGTTGACTGGTTTAACTGATTTTATCTAGAAGAGTAATGTCACATTTATTAGAGTTCCTTTCTTACGTCCATTCTATACACAGCTCGCTGATCCAAACATTTTGAGTGAACCAAGGACAAAAAGCTTATAACTTATGTTAGACATGGAAGACGCTTTCAAATAAAACCAAAATAGTATTGATCATAAAATTTAACATTACAACTTACAAGTTATAATTGTTCATGATGAGTTTATATTATGAAACATGTAGAATTATGATTTCGTTGTTAATACAAGAAAAAAAGTGCTAGAAAAATCATGTTTTAGACCATTTGGGATAGACCGTATAATGTGTCGGTTGATAGTTATATTCCTTTTGTAATAATACGAAGAAAAAATCAAATCTCATCACCCACCACAACATGTGGTTTACAAAATATGGTTTAAGTAGATGATATCTCTTGCATCATCTTAAGAAAAAAACATATTTCTCAACGTATGTAAACAATCAAGCTATCACTTAATCGCTAATCTCCCATTTTGTTACTCACCATACCTTGCTCAGTTCTAGATGGGTAAAACCCCATAAATGGTTGGGAAATTTTTGCGATATTGGTAGGCAATTGGCCACCTTGCCATGAAAGAGGGGGGAATATAATGAAACTAAGCAAAGAAAGAAAACAAACGAGTATAGAGAGAACTTATGAACTACTACACTAATTGGGACAGGGGTGCGTGGTTGAAATTTAGATAATGCGATTGAAGTTCATTTATCGATGGGGAGTTGAAACATCTTGACCTAGCATCTACTTTGATTTGCTCCCTCCAAGGGGTCGTATGGGAACAACACTCTAAATAAAGATTCGAACTTGAGACGTTTTTCAATTGTGAGAAGGAAAATGTTAGACAAAACCTAGGCCCCCAAGAAAAAAAAAGTGTCCAACAATGCATGCTAACACCCTATGTCTCGTACCTGTGCTTCTTAAACGTGAAAATAAACAAAAACAAGGCAGCCTAGCGAAAATAACTGAAAATATGTGGGATAGGGTTTAGAGGCTTCAGACTGACCATAACCTCCTAGAACTAGAGTTTTAATACCATATTAGATAAACATTAGCCTCTAAAAGCTTGAACTGCCATGCTGAAACCAATAATGCACATCAAGCTAATGAAGTACTTGTACCAAAAATTATTTGGTTAATAACAAGCAAAAACCAATCTAAACAAACAAAATTGAACTCATGAGTAATAATTAAAATTATGATATTTCTTTGGCGATTACTCCTTTACTTAATCCTTTATTCCTATGGAAACATGTTATAACTTGAGAAATCACGGCCTGAAGTCACGATTTATTGGCTATAATTTGTGTGGCCCAACATTTTTCCGGTGCACGAACAAAATTTGTGGCTTACCTATCTTAACAAGTGAAAGATTTTTTGGTGTGCAGGAAACACAGTTTTGTACGCTCAGTATATAATATAAGCGGTTGGAGTTTTTTTTTACTCAAGTATCTAATTACTTGTATTATAACATTTGATGTACCGGGACGTACTCCCGACACACTAACAAATCTCGGCTAACAAGTTGGAGATAAGCTAGTGGATAGGCCAATAACGCATCGAACTTATATATATACTAACAAAAAAATGGGACCAAACACACATGCTAAAAGAAATCTCATTGTCTATGGACCAAACACATACTAAAAGAAATCTCATTGTCTTGTTTGGTAATGTAAATCACTAATTAAAGAGCTAGAATTACTATTTACGTTGATGCTGTTTTTTTACTCAATATATATGTATATATGCATGCGTGTAACCTCGTGGATGAAGTAGCAATTACGCATCTAATCATGTATATATAGTTATACGGTTTTTGTTTGCATGTTTATTTTCTAAGCTAGCACTTGATTCGATGCGTTTATATTTATTGATCCAAGAAACATCATCTTGAAAACAAAGAAAAATGCTGCTTAGTTGACAAATTAGAAGGAAAATCCACACCGGTTTCATACATGATCACTTGTTTAAATCATTCTGTTAAACATGTGAAGGACTCCGTCCATGTAGTTAGCTACTACTATTACTTTTATGTCGTATTAACATGCGATTAAGAATTGAGTTTTGTGTGGATTACAAATTGGACGTTTAAGAGAATTTCAACTCAGGATCCCAAATTTACATAAAAATGTTCTTAATCAACTGAACTACAAACCCTTATAAGATAAGTACAATATCAAACAACATATATATCTACGCTTTGGAGTTGTGTTGAGAGCATTTAGATCATGATATATATTTATTGTTTCTTTCTTCAAAGTTCAAACAATACGTAGCTAGATTATAACTATATGGTGTTATGTCAGTTTCTAGTTTTAATTAACTGAAGCCAACAGCCTACGATAACTATATGGTGTCATGAGTATGAAAACTTCTTCTTGATCGCATTCAGTGAACTCATTCTCTATTGAGCACCTACGTATTTATCTTAGTGTCAGTCACACCGATGACTTGAGACCAGTCACTCTTTTTGAGAGAAGACATAGCACATACTGATCCTAACGGACTGTCAATGCCCAATTGGCAATCCTATGATCAGGAATGTTTAGAATATGTGTACGAAAGAGAATGGTCTCATGAATCTAACTTCTTTATATCACATTCTTCCAATTGCATATTCCTTGGACTTATTGTTCAAGCATATAACATTTATATGAGATGGCTTTAAACAATAATATTTGCCTTATATAAAACTATATTAGTTTAACATGTGAAATGTCGTAAACTATCATCATATGATTGGGTTTAGGGCACATTTCCAACAATTTTTGGCCTAATTCTTCTTTTGATGATTGATTCATCATTCAACCTCTAGTTAGAAAAATATACCTTGATTATATTTCATCTCTTTAACAAGTTTAGATAAGAAGCTTGTTCCGATGGAGAGAAGAACTAGCCCTCTACGTTTGAGAACTTCCACTCAAATTGATAGTTTATATGGTTTTAGTCAAATTTGCTAGTGTAGAAACAAGTAATACCCCTTTTACTAATGAGTCCTCATTAGGGTTTCCATATTATTAGCTATCTTAAAGCACGTGTACTTGAGAAATCACGATTAATAGGCCAATAATCGATTGAACTTATATATATATACTTCCCAAAAACAAGTTGGACCAACCACACATGCTAATAGGAAGGGCCTCATTTTCTTGTTTTGTAATTTTAAATCCCTAATTAAAGAGCTAGAATTACTATTGCCGTTGATGATGTTTATTTGTCTCAATATGTGCATGCGTGTAATCTCGTGGATGAAGTAGCAATTTTGCATCTAATGATGGATATATAATTATACGGTTTTTGTTTGCATGTTTATTTTCTAAGCTAGCACTTGAATCGATGCGATTATATTTATTGATCCAAGAAACATCATCTCGAAAACAAAGAAAAATGCTGCTTAGTTGACAAAATAGAAGAAAAATCTACACCAGTTTCATACACGATCACTTGTTTAAATCATTCTGTTAAACATGTGAAGGACTCCGGCCATGTAGTTAATCAGCTAATACTATTACTTTTATGTCATATTAACATGCGAGTAAGAATTGAATTTTGTGTTGATCGTAAATCGGATGGTAAAGAGAATTTGAACTCGGGATCTCCAATTTACATAAAAATATTCATAACTAACTGAATTACAAACTCTTATAATATAAATACATTATCAACCGACATATCTATGCTTTGGATTTACGTTGAGAGCATTGAGATCATGATATATATTTGTTGTTTCTTTGTTCAAAGTTCAAATAATACGTAGCTAAATTATAACTATATGGTGTTATGCCAACGTCTAGTTTTAATTAACTGAAGCCAACGGCCTCCAAAAATCATAGATGAGATGAGTTGCAAAAATAAATATTCAGGACCCTACATGCACATGCATGAACACAATGAATCAAATAAGAATCCTACTGTGCGTGCGTCACGAGGATTATCATACTGCCAATGACAGTATGTCAACTTGTCAGATCCTTTTGGCCAAAGAAATGAAAAAAAAAAAAAAGAAAAGAAAGGGATAATGTATTTTTTTATATATAAGATTGAGAAATAAATTTGTTGCTATTAATATTTTCGAAAAATTTATAGCATTATAGAAATATATATGATGTCAATTAAGAGTCATTGTGTTGATACTATATCTTGTACGGATGAAATGACTTAAGCTTCTTCATTCATTGTCGATTCTTAAGGTATGTTTACTTATGAGGAATGAAATTTGAAAAAATAGGTATCATTCTTATTCATATGATTTGGGTATGAGATATCTCAAAAATCGAGGTATCACACTAATAGGGAGTTGTTTATCTCATACACATTCCTTCTCATACTCATTCATTATTGTACTCATTCACTCGTACTCATACCATGTAAGTATGTGTGCCCTTAACTTCTAGTACCACTACTCATACCATGTAAGTACGGTGCTAAGTTCTTTCGCTGGCCGTATGCTTCCTTCGCCTTTAGACTCCAGGATACTCACATTCTACAAACTGAACAAACTTGGTACTAGTTGCTTTAATATGAAGCTAGCTTAAGCTTGAGGTAACAATTCGAAGCACTTCCTTGTGCTTCTTCAAAAAGTCACGTTGCACCATGATCCGATCAGGAATCTTATTACTTTTGTTTAACTTTGTTCTTTTCATAAAAAACATTAGAGTATATGTGTGGTGGTGATACCCCCAACCCAATAGATAATATTCTTTAGTTAATGAAACATCCTTGATTATCGCTAATTGAATAGTTAATTAAGACTAACCCCATGACAGAATCTCCAATAAGATATGAAGCATGAGTACAATCCGTCGAACAAATGAAGAGTCAGATGTGCTCTTAAAACAAGATTTTGCTAATTTTTTTATTAAGCATTCTTTGACCAACTTTAAGTGCAGAGACTTTCTCTAAAGTTTAAAATAATAAATCATAAAATGCTTTAAAAGATGGCATTTTCCCGCTCTAGCTGATTTTGCTGGTATGCTTGTTCATGATGGAACATGGACCAAGAGAGACAAAAAACTTTTAACACAAATTAGTACAAAAATATAGTTCACCAAAAAAAATATTAGTACAAAAATATATAATTCAATAAGGCATCGACGCATTTCCTAGCTAAAGATGCCCTTAATTAGAACTAATTATTACTATTCTAAAAATCTCCACATAGCATCGCTTAGGACCCGTCTAGGCGCTAAGCGGCTGGCCATAGTCTCGATTAATCCTTAGACGTTTGAAAGTTAAGAAATTGTGCCTAGACCCGCTTAGGCGTCTGCCTAGCCCGTCTAGGCGCCCGCCTAACCCTCCTAAATCCATCTAGGTCGCGACTCTTACTTAGACAGAAAAACAATAACTTTTATTTTGCATTTTAATTTTTCAATAAAATGTAAGAGACTTGTTGAATACTTGGATGAACACTCATTCTATGCATGTTTTCAATATGTTCTAATACTTTATAATTTATATGTCATTCTATTTTGCAATTTATGTATCCCAATATAATTATGTGCGTGTTTTTAAGTGTAAAAAATAAAAACATTTATTTATACAATATATAGGGTTGGTTTGAGATTGTGTTGCTTTAAAAAAAATTAAAAAAAATTAAAAAAAAACTTATTAAAAAATCTGGAACATTAAATGTATTTGGTAAAACAAAAAAAGTGTTTTTTTTTTATTTAAACTGTTGTCAATGACTGTAGAAAAGCAGAAGCAGGATCTACCATGCTTCCTAAATGAGTGCTTTTTTCTTTTCAAAGCATAGTAATCAATGCTCATTTAATAAAATTTTCAAATGACAAATATACCCCCATATGTTTTATAAAATTACAATCTTTGTCCTACATTATTTTCTTTGACAATTATTATATCACATTAAATACCATGTCTATTTTAGTCATTTAACATATTCAAAGCAATTTATATAAAAGTTTATCAAACACTCTACACTTTCTTTTTCTTTTTTTTATTAAAAGCACTTTTACAAAAAAAAAAAAAAAAAAAAAAATAATTTACCAAACACTCAACAATATTATTTTACAGCTGTTTATTCTCACAGCACAGTAGAAACAGTTTTTTTTTTTTTTTTTAAAGCACAACAATGCGAAACTCGCCCATAATAAATTTACTTAAATCCGTCTAGTCCGCCTAAGCGCTAAACCCCAGCCTGCCGCCCAACTAGCGTCTATCATCTTTTAGAATCTTGCTAATTATATAATTAAGAGTGTGTTGATAGTATATAAAGCATGACTTTCTGGTAGTTAAAAGTAGCAACTGTATAGAAGAAGATCCTTTGTGAATCCATTCAGCAAATGCCACAAAAAAAAAAAAAAAAAACTGTCTAATTATTATCTTTAATGCTCATCTCTCTGACATTGAAGAACCAATCTACTTATTATATTCAAGATCATGGCATGAGTGTCCTTAGAATGACTAGCCGAATCATGCTTTCCTGAATTGAAAAATAAATCCGCCCCCTCACCCTTTCTTGATACGAGAGATTCTAGAGTAGAGGGTTAAAAATGATCTCGTATGCAGGAATGAATACTATTAATGAATTGATATACAAGCTTCTTACAAAGTTGAACATTGAACCTCAAATGCACGTTTATGTAAATTATAACCAACAAAACTCCAAGCTCATTGCAATAAAAGAAGGAATTAAATGCTTTACCTTTTGTTTTCTTTTTATTCCTTCCCTTTTTTCGTGCTTTAGTTTGTGACTTTAAGTTAATGCAGGGTTTTCCAGTCTTTTGCTAGGGTTTAATTAAGTTGAATTTCTTTGTTCAACAGTTGTTGGCACATGCCTCTTTACAAAAGCAAACAGAAAGATTATAACAGCAACACACTGACTTTCTTTTATCTTTTGGAAATGAAGTAGTACCCAATGAAGCATTGGATATAAAAAGTACATTAGGAGGGTAAGGCCGTCTCCAACAGAAATGATTAGATATAATCCCGTCCAAAATTATATCTCTATGAAAAATTATTTTTAAATAAACAGTGGCATACTCATGTATCTTCTCTAACCGAAGGGCCTAAACATAGCCCTCTCAATAATTTATTAGTTTTAAGTTTATACCTTAAATTTGTTGGTTAATTTAATTAAATTACATTTGGATGTTTTCAAATCTAACCGTTGAATTTGAATCAATTATTGCAACTGAGAAGTTGCGTACCAAGGAAGGGCTAAGAGGTGGGGCTACATTTGGCCAACCTTAGGTCATCTCCGACCGACCCAGGCAAAGGGCTTCTGGGCCCCACCAGGCCATAATTCATACACCTGGCCAATGGGCTGGCCAAAAGAAGCCAGACCGATTGTAGCAGCCTAGCCCAGCCCACATGCAACTGTAACTTGACGTCAAGTTACCATTGGAACTTGATTTATTTTATTTTTTTTTAAGAAATTAAAAAAAAAATTTTAATTTTTTTTTCTATAAATACCTAAGCCATTTTTCACATCCTTTTCACCATTCCATACTATCTTACCTCATTTCATTTCAATTCTTCACATTCTATTCTCTTACCTCTTCCAATAATCTTTCCTTTAATTTTTGAGATTATACAAAGATAATAAACCATATCCGAAAAATTATTGAAATTATATAAAGATAAGATAAGAAATCCTGAGGGTTATTCATTTAACGACAAGTGGCACTCAAAATATCTTTGGATAACCTTATTTTGATATGGCAGTTTAATTTAATTAACCATATTAATTCAATTAAAATAATAAATTATTGAGGGGGCTGAAAAATAGCCCCTTTGGTTGGAGATGGGTTTTTTGTCAAACAAGCTATGTTTTGGCCTATGACCCTTTGGCCCCCTTTCGATTGGAGATGGCCTTATGTCCCTTTAGCCAAATAATGGTCTGGCATGATCCATAGAATTATAGCCTAACCATCGGTTAAAGATGTTTTTTAGGCAAATCAAGTCATTTATTTGCTTTTGAACCTTTACCCCTCTCCATTGACGACAGCCTAACCTGATGCATGTATTGTCATTGGATTGGTGAAGAAGAATACATGAGATTTTTTTTCCATTATTTTTTAAAATCAAATATACCATATTATTTATTTGTTTCTTCGTGGCATCCCTTGTTTGGAGAGATTTTTCAGTGTGATCGGTACACGGAGTGGTACACAACGTGTCACTATACAAATGGTGGGATATGTGTGCTAAAAAGTTAATAACTTAAAAAAAAAAAAATTACCGACCACTTCTATTAAAACACGTGGTGTACCACTTGTATTTCCGTCATAATAAAAATTTCTCCCTTGTTTGATAGGAGTATTTTAAAAACTTGACTCAAAACTTATTTAAAAATTGGCCTACGTCTTGAAAACGCTAAAGTGAGTTTTTTTATTTTTATTTTTTTTTATTTAGTTTTTAAACTCAAAATCCTAGGCTTTCTCTCTCCACTCACTCCAAATCTGTGTCTTTCTCCCTCTCCTCTGGCCTTGGATCTTTCTTTGGAGCTATTGTAGGGTGATTTCTTTTCTCTTTTTAATTGTTTAGATATAGATTTTGAATATCATACCAAACAAGTTTACAAGTGTTGAAGAAAATTGAAATGTTGAAAATTGTTCTTTGCATTATTTGACCATTTGATCCTTCATCAAATTGATGTTATTGTGAGCGTGGAACTTGTTTATGAGTTAACATATAAGCTATATTTGTACCACATTCACACAAAAAAAAAAAAAAAAAAAACACCTAATTATGAGCTTAGGCTTCTTTTAAATTAATTATTTGTATCCAAAACAACAATCAAGCACATAATTTAGTCCAAACAGTGCGTATGGCTTATATACCATTCCCAAAATGGGTCTTTCATATGGGAAAGGATCCTCTCCAGAGCCGGTTCCACAGGAGCCTTCAGATCCTCCTCCTTTCTCTTCTTTCTCTGCACTTTGTCAGCCCCGAAGTCAGGGTCGTGCTCCCCCGGAGTGGGCGTTGGCCGGAGTCAGTGTCGTGGGCTCCTTGGAGCTAGTTATCGACAACATCGTAGTAGTCATCACCAACCGTGTGGTTTTGAAGTTTTTCGATAACTAGCACCGGGGAAGCCACAACGTTGACTCCGGCCAATGCCCACTCCGGAGGAGCACGACGCCAACTCCAGGGGTCGAAAACCTGCAAAGAAAGAAGAGGAAGGAGGAGGATCCGGTGGAACCGGCTCCGGAGAGGATCCTCTTCCCTTTCATATGGGTTGTCATATATTTAACAGAGGCCTAGACTTTCAAACAAACATATGGTATGAACAATGTTTAAAATATCGGTATCGGTGGAAATATCGATAGACAAATTTGTGGAAATATTGAAGGATATATCTTATATCAATATCAATTGCCTTCGATGGAAATGATGAAAATTTGCTCAAAAACATGGAAATTTAAAATTATTTTTTAGGGAATGTCATATGAAGTCACAACACACTTATGAATCAAGAATTAATGATTAGATAGTGTGTAAACAATAAATATGTGATATGTGAGAAGAAAAACTTCCTTATAATGACAAGTAATAAAATAAAGCATTTCAATAGAAAAAATAAATTATACATAACTTAATTGAAATTTTCGTCACGAAAACAACACAAGTTTTATTGAAGTAAACCAATACCATAACAACACAACAACACAACAAAGCCTTTTCCCACTAGGTGGGGTTGGCTGTGGGGGAATGCAACACGAGGACTTCCAGTTGGTATGATCGCATCCCAAGGATTCGACGTAAGATAGGAGTGCCAGCTGTCGACTACCTGACACCCTCCCCCTCCTCCTTTATCCGGGCTTGGGACCATAAAGAAAGAATTTTAAAAAATAAAGAATGCATAGGCTCATGGATATTTCCTGCAAACTTCTTGCAAATTGTCTGCAAACACCAAATATTTTTTTAAAATGTCAAGGAAATTAACTGATTTCCAGAAGTATCGTGGATATGGAGTGAAGTTTAGACTTCAACCCCTCTTTCCATATTGTTCCCTGAATTTTTGGATATTTCCTTAGAAATATCGAGCATATCTAGGATATTTCAGACACTGGGTATAAATTGATATCATTTCAAAATATTGTAGTGCAATGTAAAAAAATTAAAACCTTGTGTTTTTTTTTTTTTTTTTTTTTTTTTTTTTATGGTTGAGTACCTCAAATCTAAAGAGTGTAAATTGTAGTTGACCCTTTTTCTTAACACAGATTTTAACATGCTAAGTTGTCAAGTTGTAAATAATTTCTATCAATTAGATTGAATCATGTACATTATTGCGGTTATGATTCACAAGTCCAACAATACAACATGTCCAACAATGTTTCACTTTCCAACATGATAAGAGGTGTCAAGTTCAAATCCATTGATCCCATATATAAAAAAGAAACAATACATGTTAAATAATTGAGATGAGATCACCCCTTTGTAAGGGAGGACGAAAAGTAAACCAAATATTAGAAAAACTAATGAAAAAAACTTGAAAACTTTGAGTTTTAATGATACGGACAAAATAAAGGGTAAACTGAATAGTACCAGTATTGGCTTTTTAGTGTAAAAATGTGATTTTTCGTTAAAGTGAACAGTACCGGGAGCTTTTCGTTAATGTTCCCCCAAACTTTAGAAAAAGAGAAAGGAAAAAAAAGATGTGGTTTCATGGAAGGCTATGTAAAAGTCATACAGTAGTGCCTCCTAAAGGGTAAATTGCTGTTTGACCTCTTGAACTATTATTCTAGTTGAAATTGACCCTTGAACTATTTTTTTGATAAATTAATCTCCTGAACTATTTGAAATATGCCAATTAACACTTTGTCATTAGATTCCGTCCACTATTCTGTCAAATTCAAGGACAAATTAGTCTTTTTACCATCAATTCTTACATGTCACTTATAACCACTAATAAAGTTATGACATGTGGACACATAATAATGTGTAATGACAATGTGAAATAATCTGTTATGTAAACGTTTGGTTTCTTTATATTTCTTATTATGCTATAAGTTTTTGAATTATTATATGTCCACATGACATTATTTTATTGGTGGGTATAACTGAAAAGTAATAATTAATGATAAAAGTCTAATTTACCCTTGAATTTGACGAAATAGTGGACATAATCTAACGGTAAGGGGTTAATCAGGAGGTTAATTTACCAAAAATTAGTTTTGGAGTTCAATTTCAACTAGGGTAACAGTTTTGGGGGTCAAACCGTAGTTTACCCGCTTCGTAAATTGTATAATGTTTCGGCAAGTTGCTCAAGTTTAATATCCACAACATTCATAATCTTGATTATCTTAAAATTAAACAAAATTAGAGGTCTTCCATTCATCTGTAATAATGATGCTTCCCACGGAGTTATGCAACTTGATAAATTAAGTAATGACCAGAGAAATCATGCCAAGTACTTGCAAATCCAACTGCTAAAAACCTCCAAGTTCCTGTAAGAAACTGAAAAGAACAACTTTTAACCGAAATTGGGGATGTCTGCACATGAAACATGCAAAAGTTGACAAGATGATTGAATGGAGCTTATAAATGAATCGATATATATTATGCATGGTTTAACAATCTATACAGAAACGCAGCGATGAACTGTCAGTTCATGAGGTTCAGCCTTCAGGTATACAGTGAGAGTTAAAGTACGTACGTGACTAATTCCACCTTCCATCTGCTCGAGTTTATAAAACTTCCAGTGCTCAATTGGTCAACCGACATCAGATGTCTCATTTTTCGGATCCAGTTCTTCCACTCTTATTGTGTCTCCACACTACCATCCATCCACAAGTAGAAGCCGAGCTGATGCAACCAATTTACCTGTTTGTCTGATTTAGAAAAGGGAAAAACTGAAAGAATCAAAAACAAAAATCCACACAATTGCGGTGACAACCCAACTTAGCAGCAAAAACCTTACTACAGTTCACAACCTCCCTGCCCTTCTCTCCACTTGCAGTTGCAGGTCACTTGTAAGATTATAGCCATTCTTTTGTAAGGATCATCATTCAATGAGGACCTTAAAAAAGGATAGATTAATTTACTGGACCACATTTCACGGTGGAAGTATGCGAGTACAATGTGATCCTTGCAAATGGGGATCCCCACACGAAGGCGCCTGCTACTGTAAATATACATTATACATAATATATTATATACTACATATCATTACGAAACAAATTCTGATAATTACGGGGCATGTTATGTTACAAGACATGATTTCACTTAATCAACGGGCTTTTTCACAGTTTGAAAAGGGTATTACTAATCAAAATATAACATTTATACTAACAATATATATGTATACATGTCCATGTGTGTGTGCTCTTTCCATAAAAGTGGCACTACTTATGACACTCTCAGCTGTCCTACAGGATCTGAATGAATCATTAGAGACTCAGACAGGATCTTTTTCTTTTTTATAGATAATCTAGTGAAAAAAAGTAACAAAGATTAAGGCACAAGAATTAGAACAAGATAGATGAAAAAGCGTTAACAGAGTTTTTTGAATTGAGAAACGAAATCAGGATCTTCGATTTAATATGTAAGATATAATGCAGCAGATATAGAACATGGCCCATTCAAAGAATCGAACGTTTCTACCTTGCCATTGATCCTTATGTTCCATGAATCACTTTTGGAACCATATACGGGGTTACCAACGACATAAGGAGGTGGAAGAACAGCACTCTTTAGGAGTGGAACCCTCTCAGGAACATACTCATCATCACTATCATAATACGGATGTGGCCCAAGAGCTTTGAGTATCATTGCCAATAACAAAGACAGCCCCTGCAAAAGAAGACAACGAACGTTCAACAGAAAGAGGACAGAGAAAAGATGTAAAGGAATGGCCATGATCTGCAAACCAGATAGCCCTTATAAGACTTGATTGTATCACACACTAGACTCCTGTAGGAAACGATAGATGGGCATGATTAAACATGCAAATCACGCTCCAATCTTGACCTTTTAAAATGGTATCCCGAGTTTTTGCATTGGATTTTGAGAGCCTGTGGCCACGCTAATGAAACTATAACATGGAGGATTGTAGAGTTGAATTTCCAATCTTGTGTCCGTAGGTAATATCAACTTCTAGGTTGTGGTTCCTCAACAAGCTCACAGCACAAAACTTGATTCCTGGTCTCCATTTTTGCGAAAGGAGAGAGAAATGTGAGGAAACTGTTGTCTTATGTGTATTTTAACTTTCAATTGGTATTTACGGTTTATAAACGAACAAACCTTTGAATACATAGTGCCGAGCACATGACAAGTTTTCAGGGAAAATATAGCACATCCCACGGCAGGAGCCATTTTAACACACAAACTGAAAGTCAAGAACTAGAGAGGGGGAGCTGTAAAAGTCCAAGTACTTTTATTGGAAAAACTAGGCTAATTATTGCAAGTTGTTACAACATTCCTAATTTTACCACTCTCCTCTAAATTTTTCTTTACTTGTATCAATAATCTAATAGTCATTCATATTAACAAAATATATGCAACTAAATCGGGTTTTTGACATGAGTGAGTGAGAAACCAAAGAGAATGTAGAGGAACTCACAACTCAAAATGAATTTTGGAACTATTTTAACTAGATTAATATAAACAGTCCTCAAAAAGAAATTTTGAGAGGGACCAAGCGTCCCCTGGGCCTATGTTTTGTCCGCCACTGGAGACATGGGTCGAAGTTTCAGGGGCATTGGTGTGGGTTTATCCTGAAATATATTTAAGACAGTCGACTGTTTCTGCAGCTTCTACTAGTTCTGGTAAGACATTAAGTGAGACTCATTGAACATTTAACTTTTAATTTCTTCAAACAAGCATGCACAAACATGCAGTACACAAAAAGAAAGTTGAGAGAGACCTGTACACACGCGATTGACAAGCCAATCCATTTGCAGATATCAAAGTTCGACCTTACAAGAATTGATCAAATCTCCCAGTTGGATCATCTGGAAAGTCCTGGCCACAAGTCAAAAAATTATCAGCATTATAACCAAATCGTTAATATGCTTCTCTCTAAGTCATTAACCCATTAAACAAAAATAACTACACTGTTCTTCGATATACCTCTTCCCAGTCACGGTTTAAAAATATGTCAGCAGTCACTCCAGCTTCAAGCATGAAGAGTAAGAAGACAAACACCATGTACTGTAAGCAATTAAGGTAAAACACAAACAGTTTTGTCAAATATACTTAAAGATAACAGAGTTAAAAAAATAAAAGAAAGTGAAACCCCATTGAACTGCACTCATTTCTACAAATGTTTTATAAATATCAACATCTAAAACAAAAGGAATCTAAATGATCTGAAAAGATATGGCAAATATGGAGCTGACAATTTAGTTTAAAATCCATCAACTTCCACAGAAAGACAAGTCCATATGCTATGATGATAAATAGCACTCATAATTCAACCTCCCCACTTTGGATGGAACTACTTGAAAAATATGCCTTTTGAATTTAAAGCAATATCTATCTAGCGTTTAAAGCAATATCTATCTCACGTAGATTATTTTTCCCCCTACTACCTCTCTTCATACTTCATAGGAGTAGAAGTGTAGCTAAGCACATAAGTATTGTCAAGAAATGATGCACATGAATACACATTAACAGAATATTAAGAATCTAATAATGACATATGTAATGAGAAGTGAACAAATTGTAAGGGAAGAAAGAAAGGACCCTGTTGCAAGCCTAATAACTATAATTAAAAGACGTTGATTTGACAGGGAAAGAATACAAAAAAATACACTACTTAAATCATAGAACAAAAAAGGAAAAGCATAAGCAGCAAAAGAATGAAGAGAAATAAACTCTTTGATTTATAACTAGTGTTCTTTTGGGTCAGATAAAGCCCATTTTAGAGCTTTCTTAAGAAGCACTTTTGAGGCACTTCCAAGTGTACTTACAAGAAGCACAAAAAATTTGAAAACAAAACTACAAAAAAGTATATTTCTGACAACGGTGCTATCAGCAAAATTGCACTGTGGAAAATCACTTCCAGCGGAGGCACTCAGAAACAGACCCTTATGCTGTTTACAGGCTGTTAGAGTTGCTTAATTTAAGGTTGAGTGTGTAAGCTTAAGGTTGTCTATGTTCCTTGTTAACGCTGATTTCTACAGCAGAATACAAGGGGAATTTATGGATTTGTGTTCCATATAAACACCAATATACTCCACTCCTCAGCAATGCAATACAGCAATCTTCCACTTCTCTTCTGACTGTTTTAAAGATAGAGAAGGTGATTTAACTTTTCAAGATCAATCCAGGACAACTATAAACTGAGCCACAAAAAATACTGTGTGGACCTAATATATGTGCAATAAAAAGTGCACTTTCGTTCACTTAATAAAATTATATTAGTTTATAGTTAGTTTGTTTGTTTGTTAATCGTGCGCTCTGATATTAAACTTGGTATTAGAGCAGGTTTGATCCTTCAGGGTTGAATCTGTTCTTGTTAGCTAGTTTGTTTGTCTTGTCACGTTCCTCTTCTTCGTTGTGGTCTGTCGTTGTGCCCTAGTTAGGTTTTTGTTGCTTAAAAATAAAGAGAGAAAAAATTGAATCTGTTTGCTGCCTCACGTCATCGTCTTCTTCTACACTCGGAACAACCGCCACGAACCCGCATCACCATCCACGTGTGCTGATCTGCAGAACCATCCACCACCGCTGCTGCTCAACCACCACCCGCCACCGCCGCTATTTCTGACCTGCACTCTGCTGCACCATGAACCAGACCCGCATCGTACCCACACCTCGCTGCCTGCCTGAACCTTCCGCTGCGTCATCGCCTTGCCACCCAGTCACGCCTGCACCACTACTCCTACCAAGCCCCTACTGCTGACCGCCTTCGACCCACGACTGTTCTCGAACCGACATCGAGTTGCTGCTGCGAACCCAGATTGCATGTTCCATTATTAATGTTGTTTGGAGAACAGGAGAAGGAATAAGGAAGAAAAAAAAGGGAAAAAGAAGGAAGGAAAAAAAATATGGCTGTTGTGTTTTGAGGTTTTGAGGCCCACGTGATGCTGCTATTGGGCTTGTTTCTCTGTAGCTTCTTGTTGCCTTCTACAATGATCGCTCAAGTGATTGAACTAGTGACCACTTCAATGACACTATATAAGTGGAAAATTGGAATTTTTTGCTTGTTTGTTCAAAAGTTGGTTGGACGTTCGCACTAGCATTGGAATCTTACACTTGCACCACTTGGAATACTTTCCCTCGCCCGCCTGTTTGCTCGCTTGATTGCTTGCTCGTTTGTCTTGTCTGCCGAACGGAGCTTGCCTTGTCTTGTCCGCCTAACGAAGTTTGTCTTGTTGTGTCCGTCTAACGGAACTTGCTTTGTCGTGTCCGCCTAACGGAGCTTGCATCTGCATCTGCTTGTTGGCAAACTCATGATGTGTACTACCATGAGTTTGACGGGGCGTTGGAAAATTAGCTATTATTTTATTATTGTTTATGGTTTTATTGTGGGCCAAGGATGTTAGAGTTTCTTGCCCGTTAAGAATTAGGGATTTGCTTTAGTTTTCACTATATATAGTAGTGATTGTATTAGTTTATTTTATCAAGTCATTCACAATGTAGCCTTTTAGATTATGTAGCCGTCACGGCAATCTTTCGTTCACTTAATAAAATTATATTAGTTTATAGTTAGTTTGTTCGTTTGTTAATCGTGCAGTCTAATATTCAACTTCTCATGCCTCTTTTCCTTCTGTGCTTGTGCATTGCAAACGAACCCAAATCTGGTCTTATAACAAATTGGTAATAAAACACAAGTATTTACCATTGCAAGTATCATAAAGCTTTTCTCCCTCTCCTTGCCAAAAAGGGAGAAGGTGACAAATAGTAAAAGTATCACAAGCTTTTTGTTGTATAGCAGATTTTTCGTTGAAGAGGGATTCTTTATGGGATGACACCATTAGAAGGATTCTTTATGGGATGATGTCATTAGAAGCAATTACGGGTTACATGCCAAGGGTTGGGATTCCGAGGTTATGAACTTATGGTTAGGGGTCCAAGTTGCTGTCCAATGAACAAAGATATTTCTCAAGGATTTAATTCTTTCTTGTCTTGAAACTACTTCATGGAGGGGAATGGGGAAATTAACGATCAGACTCTGGGAAGATGTATTTTGAGATCACCTATGTTCCTCTACTTTCAGACTGTTGATCTTTCATATGTTTCTAGATTTCTATTGCTAGTATGCATGGAAAACCTGTTTTCCAACCAATTGCAATTATATCTTTTGCAGACATCTAAGTGACTCTGAGGTTGTGAAGCTTTCCTTTTCGCTCTCCTCGTTAGGCCATATTTCTTCATTTCTGTCTAGACCTAACAAGAGAATCTAGAGGTTGGATTATTGAAAGTTCTTACTTGCAAATTAATTCGAAACAAGTTTTTTTGCATGCAAATTGTATTAAAATCAAATTGTTTTCTATTTGTCTTCCAGCACTTGGAAGACCAAAGTACCACTTAAGGTATGAGTTCTTGCTAGGATCATTGATCGTGGTGAGGTAATCACTTGTCATGGTTCAAAGGAGAATACCTAACGCTAGTGTTTCTTCCCCCTAACGCTAGTGTTTCCTCCTTTTGTTGTGTAGTGTGCAAGGGGGAGGTGGAAAACGCTGACGATTTGTTTCTTCATTTCACGAATGGATTGGAGTTGGAGTGGGGATTGTCAATGAGCGCAAATTTGAGTTGGTTTGTTCCATAGCAAACGTGAGGAAGCAAAGTTTACGGTTTTTCGGGTGTCAAGAGGGGACAAGTCCACTGGAGGTGAATGTGATTACAGTTTTCAGCAAAAGGGGGTTTCGCAGAACAATGTTTGTTTTTAGGCCAATTAGTGTGGATTCTGATCATCATTGTTAGACTTTAGACTTGAATGTCAGTTAACTCCTAGTCCTCTCTAATGCACAAGCCTCCCACTATCAAGAGTGCTAAGTGATAACTAGTAACTTAATATGGCACTGACCAGTAACCACAAGTTTGAGCCCACGCCACAATATTTTTCCTTCACCGTTCGTGTTTTAGATCTACATTCATATATCACCCTCACAAATATTCGTCCAAATCAGAAAGATATTCAATATCTAATTGTAACAAAGAAATAATTGACAGACACATTGTCTAAGAATCTAAGACAATGAGAAAAAAAACAAAAAACAAAAAAAATAAAATAATAATAATACACAATTCAACAGCATGAAAGGCTTGAAAGTATGGATTCCCTTGCATTTCCCACATTTTCTCAGGAAATAAACAAACCCACCCTGAATGAGAAAATCCAGAGAAAGGAAAGAAGAGCCAAGATTATACAGATTTACATACCAAGGTCAAGTGTAGGATGATGATGGCGAGAGTGGTCAAAAAGTGGGGGGAAGTGGGGCATGTTCCTCTGCCACGCCCTAATCAACCACAAGGAGTACATAATAATGGCCAGGCCTACCATCCCAATCATACAATTGACCAACTTCAACATTAACTGCACGCAGCTCCTCGCCACCCCTCCCATCCTGTCCGTCCGTCTCTGCCCGCTGCCCCCACCACCCACCCAATTCACCAAAATTACAAAAATTTGGGGGGGACCCAACAAAATTGAAATTGGAAGCTACGCCAAAGAGGAGGATCGTTTTGTTTCAGTTTTGATAATTTTAAGGTTTCCGAATTTTTCGGTTTTGGTGTTGGATGGATTGATCTCAGCTTCCATGAAAATTTTGTTTTTTGTATTTTCCTTAATACTTTGTTTATATAAAACGATAATAAAATCATCAATAATAAGGGTGCTGTGGTGTAGTGGTTATCACGTCAGTTTTACACACTGAAGGTCCCCAGTTCGATCCTGGGCAGCATCATTCTATCTTTAATTTTAATTTTTGACTTTCTATTTATTCGGATCTCTCATCTTCCATCCGAGAGTCGTCAAGGCACTCCAAACTTCACACCAACTTTTGTGCTCATTCTAATAGGAGTTAGGAGATGCAAAAATGTTTTAGAATTGGCATTTTATATTTCTTTTTCACCTGAAATCCCTCTCCAACGCCCGACATGTAAATACCATTTCGGCTAGAAAATATCTTAAGGAGGTGGGTCGCAAATTAAAGAAAGAAATCTAAATTAGATTTCAAATTTACATTCACCCTATGAAATATAGTAGAACTCATATTTATACATCTTAAAAATGAAAAATAAGATGTAAATGTAGTTCTTTCAAATTAAATTTACACCTTTCCGTTAATTAGCAAGCAACTTCTCCACGTAATCCTGTAGAGAAATGCTAAAGGGACTCTTAAAATTAGAATTTTTCATGATCTTTATGTCACTTCATTTTTTTTGCACAATATTTTATAATATTGGCAAAAAAATTAATTAAAAAAAAAAAAAGGGTGCTTTACTGAAAAGAAGATGCCTAAACAATGTTGAGGTTTGAACATGTAATGATACAACACTGAATAAAGTGCATTTGCTGAGATCGCACACACTAGTTTCAAGGGTTAAAATGATATTCATGAACCAACTAGATTTGGGTAATGATTATAGGCATGCTATTGTTGGCCAAAACCAACAGATTGATTGATTGATTGTTTGTTTTAGGTTGCTTGCTTGCACCACGAGTAATTCACAGTGTTCTAAAAATCGACCTAGGCTCTAGGTGATGGAGTGCCGCCGCGATTTGGACCAAATCATCTGGCCAAATCAGGTAGGAGTTAGGTGTCAGCCTAGACGCTCTCTAGGCGGTGGACAAGGCGGTAGTTTTTTTTTTTTTTTTTTTTTTTTTTTCCGGCATGCTAACCCTCTAGTCTTTGGTTGCTGTCAGGGCGTCGCATCTTGCATTTTCAGTCGTCATCGTATTCTTAGCAAAAAATAGAAGATTTGAAGAGAAGAGGGAGTCTAGGAGAGATAGAACATTCAGAATGCAAACCTTGAATACATCAGAAGGAGGAGGAAATTTACAAAGCAAAAGAAAAATAGAAGATGAAAGTGAGGGAAGAGAAAGAGGAAACTGCTGAAAACCCCTAAATAATGCCTTCCGCTTTCCAATGCGTCAAACACACACTACATTCTTATCATTAAATTTTCTTTTAATATTTTTTTTACACTATTTTATGTCTAATATGGGATTGGGGTCTTGGATGATGTGAGGGTGATTGTGGTGGAGGGTAACCACGTGGTTAAAAAAAAACATTAAATACAAATTTATTCAAAATATCTTATATTATTTTATTCTTAAAAATTAGATTGCTTTGTTTTGGAAATCCCAAATAGAGACGGAGAATTTTTGTGACTTAAGTTTCCCTGTTTTTAAGACCGCAGTCACCACACCAAACTATGTACTTAAAACTCTAACGGATTTGGATCCTCTCCTGAGCAGAAGAGACAGAGTCTCTTGATCCAAACACATGGGCCTTTGGATTTTGATCTAACGACTACAAACAAGGGGCCCCTCTAAAAGTTATAATAATTGTAGCCGTTTGATCAAAATCCATCAGCTCGTGTATTTGGGTCATGAGGATCCGTCTCCCTTGCTCAGGAGAGGATCCAAATCCAAATCTAACATCACATATACTTTTTTTTTTTTTCAAATAACATATTTTTCATGTTTGTTTTTCTAGTATATAATTAATTTATAATAATTTACTTAAATCTGTCTAGCCCACCTAGGCGCTAGACCCCAGTCTACTGCCTGACTAGTACCTATTGTCTTTTAGAACCTTGGTAATTCAACTTCATTATCGAAAGGATTGTGTTAGATGGTTAAATCTATGTTAAGTTCCTTTTTATGCTTGGTTTATATTTTCTTTATGTTGATGCCAAGGGAAAACCACAAATTGATCAAACTATATTCAAGTCAGTTGGCAATTCTCATGTAAATGTAAAGACAAAAAGTGAGACAAATTAGCTTGGAAAGTAAAGTATTACAAGCAATGAAATGTAAAGGCAAGTTGACTATTTAATCAACAAAATAATAACTTGCATGAAAGTTAATAACTTGAAGATAAATGATATATACAAGCAATCAGGTAAGATTTAAACCTATTCGGGGAAGACTGATCCCCAGTTAGGGAAGTTCTTGCAAGTACATGATGTGTTTGAGAAAGGAAATTCAATACAAGAAATCGATAATACAAGGAAGGTAGCAGAGCTATAAATATAAAGAGTGTTTGAACTACAAAAAGAATATATGAAAAGTAGGCTTCTAGAGCTTTGAAGTCTTTTTGTATGCTGCGTTGAGTTTCCCTTCTACTGCTTTTTATAGAACCGCTTCTTTCTTCTGGAGTACCTTTCTCTTTCAATTCATTCCCTGATCCAAGTGGCTAATGTTATTGCTTCAGAGGATGAGTTTTTACTTGGATATCGAGCTTTTATCCCCTTGAAACTACGAGCTTACCACTGGAAAGTACTTTTCCTCTAAAATTCAACTGAGCAATGTTCCTTATGTGTGAAAGAGAGTTTTTGCCACCCACAATTGCCACGTCATAAAGTACTTTTAAATTATGGATTGTGCACTTTTCATTTATTCTATAACTAAATACCCATCAGTCTTTCATAGTGATTTCAGCATGTTAGGCCTTAGACAATCTATTTTAAGTCTAAAGAAAAATGATAGAATTTTATTAGAATCGTAGGAGGAATTGAAAGAATATTTTGGCAAAATTAAGATTATTTGAGCATCATACACAAAGCTATTAACAATTAAAAGGAGGAAGCATATTCATATGCACTCAAAACAAATCTTAACCATAAGTTTAAAGCCTAGTTGTTGTGGTGAACCATGACTCAACACAAGAAAGAGTTGAGAATTCATTATATCTTTGTTTATTCATCCTTGCATAGACGAAAGGTAATCACCCAAGAGAGAGCCTTCATTCATTTGCCCCTTGACACCCTGGATTTGGATGAGGAATAGAATCTCCAAAGTTCCCAAAAGATGGTACCTCTAATTTCTCCACACTATAGATAGATGTAAAGAGAAGACAAGTAAGCAAGGGAGGGGAAAATGCTAGTGTTCTTCTCCCTTGGTGGCTGACCTCTTAGAGAGGAGAGGGTTGTTTCTCATTTTCCCTCACAAAACCATAAATGAGCAAAGTTAGAGGAACTTCACCATGGGCAATTGCCCTATTGATGGGCAATGAAATCCATTGCCTCCCCGCCCCCCCCCCCTCCCCTAAAAAAACACTCCATCCCAGTTAGGCAATTGGGCTCAAGGCAAGCCTGAGGAAGAAGTTAAGCAAAAATCCGAGGCTTGAGCACCTGAGTGAATGTGACACAAGGCTGACATCAGCCACGTTATTATTATTATTTTTTTGATTTTATTTTTTTTGTGCTTCATGCACGTGGACAACAAGCACACGTGGAGGTGCATCTTCAACAATGTTTCAAAAGGTAGGGCCCGCATGGCAGCCCACTCGGTTACTATTACCTTGGAGCAGCGTGGCTACTTCTAAGCTGTTGAATTTCCAACGGCTATATTTTCTGGGCCGTTGGATTTCCAAAAGTCAAAAAAATTTCGAATCTCCCCTAACAGCCAAATGATGTGGCGCAATTTGGACCGTTTGATTTTCTTATCAACAGTCCATGTTTTTTGCTTTAAAAATTAAAAAAAATAAATCAGAAATGTTACCGTTGAGCCACATTGCCACATGTCACAATCTAGACGATTGGATTTCAATTTTTTTGTAATCCAATGCTCCTAATTAATTAAGTTAATAAAAATTAAAAAATATATATTAAACATTAATTAAAAATCTTTAAAAAATTCAATTTTTTTTTCTATAAATACCTTACCATTATCTTCCAAACAATGTTTGGCTACTAAGAAATGAGTTGGAACTCTTACTCAAAATTCTTCATGTTCGAATAACAGAGCTTTGTACTTATGATCAGAAACGTTCATATTATAAATCACACTGTAAAGATCATTTCTGTAAAAAATGAACTAAAACTAAGGTCGTTTAGTTAATCTGTTATAACAAATACATAAACGGTTCGTAATGCTTTTACCAATTTCGTTCATTTGTTTTTATACAGTTCAATGATTAAACAACCTTAGTTGTAATTGATTTTTTACAGATGAAATCTTTATAAAGTGATTTATAATATGAACAATTTTGATTATAAAAAATGGAGTTACACCTTACACATGGCGTGATGATATCGGTTAAAAATCATAATCTAAAATTAAAAATAAAATTATTTTTTATTATTTTATAAAATAAAAAATACTAATATTTAAGGGGATTAAGTTGCAGGCAATTATTATTTATTTATGGGGATTGAGTTGCCTATGCCTAGAGGAGCCTTACTACACTAGAACTGCTTTTATAACTCCTTTATAGTCCCTTGTATTGAACCAACAAAAATAAAAATCCTAAGCTCTCTCTCTAGTCTTTATGGCCGGCCTCTGAGTTAGTGGGCTTTTGTGTCCTTTGTGATTTAAGTTGTCACACAACTTAACTTAATGACCTTGACAATTCGAAGCCCATTGGGCCTTGAAGTCTAAAACTAACTCAAGATCTGTTATGAACTTACTCATATGATTAATTAACTTATTAATTAATCCTAATAATAAACCAAGAAACAAAGAAATAATGAAATAGTGACACAACACTCCAAGAAAGAAAGAAAGAAATAGGGATGCTTTAAAACTTTGACACTACAGGCAAGATTACCTCAGCAAAGTGAGGCAAGATTAGCGTATCTAAAGGCTAGATTGCTTCATCAAGAGTGGTATTCATTTCCTCAAACAAGTGGCAACTTAAGCAAAATAACATTGTTTAAGAGAAAACAGATTGAGAAAATGCTTTCAATTGTGCAGTTTTTAGTATCGTAACAGATTGACAGACTACATGCCTTCATGTTGGTCATGAATTGATCTCAAACCCGTACACAACTCAAAGTGTTTTGAGCCACTACATCACATCACAACAAAATCTTGGGATTAATTTATCATCTGTATTTCACTAGCTGGCATCAAAGTCCAGGTACATTCTATAGGCATTTCGATCCGAAGAGTAGTAACCTTGTATGAGGTTGTCAACTTTGAAACCGAATTTCTTGTAAAGATTCACAGCAGGAGCTCTCAAGGGATCAACGTGAAGTGTTATGCGCTGGACATTTCTTGTTCTACATTTCTGAATGGCTGCTGTCAGTAGTGCTTCTCCGTAGCCTTGCTTCCGACAAGTATCCTTCACTACGAAAACAAAACATCCACATGCGTACAAGAAATCACTATTTGGTGAATATGAGATCAAGGAAAAAATTAGCACTCTAAAGCTTTAAACAATGGCGCATATACGAAATTTTGCCAGAAATTCGATAAAAAAAGAACCAAAAAGATAAAATTCCAAATAGTAGCATTTGCGCATTGAGCTTATTTTTAAAGTCTCAATGGGTACTTTCATCAAACACCTAATGAGCATGTCTACACTTCCCGCAAACCGAAACCATATCGAGTATCTGAAATCCCCTTACCATGCATTTCTAACTTGGGAGTTGAATCTAGTGATCTAAAAAACTGGCCCAAATTTGCAATTTGATACTTGACGAATTGGTTTCATGGTTTCTCCCAAAAAAGCGAACTGACATGGATGAAAAGTTGAAGAAAAAAGAAGGGATTTGAAACCTGCCAGCTTTGTGATGGAAGCGTACAGGGAAGAAGGCCAAGAGTACATGACATAGCCTGCAACTTCTTCACCATCTACTTGTTGTTCCCTGTAATATAGAAGCCCGCTGTTTTTCTTTCTCAGTTCTTCGTCAAAGCTTCGGGCAAGGGATTCGTGTTTCGGGAAAATCTTCCGCTCTAGCTTCACTATTTCTTCCACTATCGTCGCCCAGTTGGGAGAGTTTCTCTGAAGCTCCACGATGGCCCCTGTAGCTGCCGCCATTAAGCAAGAATATGGGAGGAGTTTGAGGTTTTGTTTTTCTTTATTTCGGTATATATGACTCTGTTTTAAGAAGCAATTCTCCCTACACGACCAAATACCGTTATTCTTTCCTACAAACGTTATAATCTGAGCCGTTTATTATTTTTTTCATCATTTAACAATCATCTTTAAAATAATTCATTTACACATCATTGCCAACGGAAACGGTCTCCAAATCAAACTAATTTCCAAAAGTTGATCTTTAAATGATAAAGAGAATGAACAATTTGGATTATGACGATTTGTATAATGAAATGATATTACGTTGTCATGTGAAGGATTAATCAGTACTGTACGGACATGCTTAAAATGTGGCATTGTGGTGCTCATTTTGTTAATCAGGGAAAAATTTGTACTGTTAGATCAGGGGTGAGCCTGTAATTGTGAACAACTTAATCAAAGTTAGTGATTGCGTAGACGAGTCTCCGCAGTCCTGCCAGCTAATAGTCTTGAACATTCCTGTTGGTTGGAGCACAGGCACTCTAGATACCTAAAGGGAGACTCCAAAGAGTTGATTTCTTGCTACCATTGGGTTGGGTATGACTTGGTGGCAAGACATTTCATGGGCTTGAAGCACCTTCGATACGTTGAGGCCCAAAGGCCTAATACTCATAGGGCAGGCACTAGCCACGGTCCCTCATGGAGGAAATACAGACATCGCATTACCTGGAGTGGTTTGTGGTCTGCTCACGACATCCACGGTAAAAACGTCATAAAAAGCATATAGCTCATGTGTCTTTCTCTTATTGGATGTGGTTAATTTATGTCTCTACTACCACCTACTGATGAATTAACATCGAACGGTGAGTGATCATAATTTTTTTGGACTATCTTATATATAAAGCCAACAAGTCCAATGAATAGTGTTTTTTGGTGTCACAAGCTTCACCAAAAATAATTGGACAGAAATGCCCCTCAAACAAAAAACTTCAAAAGCAACCCAAAATAAAGCATCAAATGCGGCAAGAGTATTTTCGGCATTTTAACAATGTTTTTTTTAATAATTAGATTTTTTTGTACAGTTATTTATTTATTTATTTATATATATAATTAATACATCACAATAGGCTAGTAATAATGTGATCAATCAGTTGTTCATTAAATATTATTTTCTCTATTTTTAAATACGTTCAAAACATCTTAAGAGGCGTGTAATGCCGGTTATTAAAAAAATTATTCGCATGTGGATAATAATGTGATTAAATTAGTTGTCAAATGATTGTTTTTTAACAAACGATATTATTTACACTAAAGGTGATAAAGGTGAGCATAGCCTCATAATGAGGTATGGGAGAACGGGTATAGGAGAACGAAAAGCCTCTCTTTATCTTTTTAAGATATACTTTTTATTTGTGTTATTTCATCGCCACTAGAACGTTGCCAACTCAAGAGAAGTTATTTGCAAGAAACCAAAAAGCTTTAGCTAAGAATAGGGACGGAGCCAAAAACATTTTCAAGTGAGGGCAACATTTTAAGTTTTAACAATTGAATAACAATTGAGCCCAGACTCTGTTTTTACTGTATTGGTGTTGAATGAAATATATAAGCTCCATTGCCTCTCAAAAAAGGGGTTATATATGCATAATATTAAAGTTGAACCTCGATCTAAATACTGAATGGAAAATGCTTCACAGAACATTTCATTTACTATATATATCGTTGTGTAAAAAGCACTCACAAAAAATGTCAGATTCAAAAGAAGCATTTCAAATTTGACAGCACGTAATATGTTTAATTCCTTCTTCGACCTCTTAAGTTTCTTGATTCCATCCACTATATGTATATATGTTCTATATACATATATATGAGTAAGGTTCCAATAACATATAACAGTAGCTGCTGCATCAAAGTTGGATCATCCTGCAGGTGAGTTTCTCCTACCAACTGCGCACACATTTTTTATTGAAATTTCTGTCCTATATAGGGTTATTTAGAGATCCTCCCCCACACACCAACAAAATAAGATGTCATGTAGACAAATAAGTGCGTTATTATTTTAAATATTTACATGGTACAAAACCCTAATTATGTCAAACAAATCTAATTACTCAACCTAATTATCAAATCTCTGTCGCAATTGAGAATTTGAGAGACTTTAATAGATTTATAAATCTATGGATTTTTATGGAGTTTAATTGATTTATAGAAACTCCATATAAAAATTTAATTTAATTCCCTCAAAATCTCATGGGAAAATGTGAGATTTATGGATGCTTAAAATACACTACGAAATCTCTCCAATTCCCTCTAATTTCTCAACTTTCTCAAATTCTTTAAAATAAATTTCTAATTGAATACATCTAGAATGTTATGAATTTCTTTAAAATCCTAATTGAATACACTCGGATTTCTAAAGATTTTATTAAATTATCTTAAAATTCTAATTAAATACACCTTGAATTTAAAAGAATCACTTAAAATCCTCATTGAATACTTCTAGATTCATTAAAATAATTAAAATCTCTCAAAATTCCAATTGAATACATCCCCTAAATGAGGCTTCTATGTGACTATTATAATTTAGTGACATCTGTCCACCCAACTTCCTTAAGTTTATTTATTAAAAAACAAAAAAAAAAAGATGAATTTCAAGGGGTAAACTCATATTTTCATCTTTTATTATGGTCTAAAATTTCTGTAAGCTTCCAATACTAAATTTGGTAGTTCAGCTTAAGTATTGACATTATTTGTAATTTTTGTTCTTGTTAATATATAATACTAAAGTACGTGAGTCGCATTTGGAGTTGGAAAGAGTTGACGATGACAGACTCAGCTGGTGAGAGCAATGCAACCGGTGACCACTCCATAATTCAAGTGATAGAGGAGGGGGAGAGATCTGAGAGAGAAATAAGTCATGTGGGTATCCAAACTTTGAGCGGAAACGAAGAAATTGAAGACGAAGGTTTTGCGTCCCAGATCAAAACAGAGCTTCCCGAGGAACTTCCCAAACTAAATCCTACTTGCATATTTAGAGTCCCTAAGAAACTAGTCAGGGACAATGAAGACGTTTTTGTCCCACTAGTGGTTTCAATAGGGCCGTATCACCACGGAAGAAAAAATTTGCAAGCCATGGAACAAGTTAAGCGATGTTATTTGCAAGGCCTCCTGGATCGCAAACCAACTCCAGACACCAGTTTGTTTGGTGAAGTTGGTCAAAGAAATTAGAAGCAGAGAAGAGTTCCTTCGTAGCTGCTATGCCGAAAAGCTTGTTCTTCTGAATGGTTGCTTTATAATGCAATTCCTCCGCATGGATAATGCGTTTGAAGATCTTGGTATTGATGATCCTGTTTTCAATGCGCCAGGGATGTATTCGGCAGTTAAAAAGGACTCGTTGCTGCTTGAAAACCAGCTTCCGTGGAAAGTTGTCCACCATTTATTCATCCTCACATCAAAACAACCAGATGTTTCTCTGCATCAATTTAATCTTTGCTTATCTTGGGGCTTTTGTACCTTGATTACGTCTGAACCCACGGAGACGAGGGAAATCAGACATTATCTTGACCATGCAAAAGATTGTCCTGTTGGATCATCACAGTCGAGTGTAGAGAGACGGCAGGAGGATCATTGGGCTCCTATTCCCCCATTGACACATCTTGAGGAAATTGGAGTCAAATTTCAACGTGCATCCAATGAGAAAGCTCCGTTGGACATAACCTTCGACTGCATAAATGGAGTGATGGAAAGATTTAGACTCTCTCATTCACAAAAAGATTATAATCACCGAGTTGAGCAAGGAGGACATTGTTTCTTTGTTCAACAGGCTTTGCAATGACACTGAACGCATCTCCTTCTTTTACTCTGACCTCGCCCTATCTGTGGATATATATCATCAAGATCGTTGGCTTGCAGGGATCAAAACGAATTATCTATACAATCCATCATCAATCTGGTCAGCTTCAAATGCGGTCATCATTATCCTCATTCTTACCGTCACGCAGACCGTATATAGTGTTCTCGCATACTACAAGTGGCAGTAACCTTCCAATCGGTCAATGTTCGCCCAAGCCCCAAAAAATAAACTAGACTTGCCTGGACTGCATGCTAAGTTATGAAATAATCAAATTCTTTTATGTTTGTATTTATTTGCTTATTTTCTGTATAAAATAAAACAGTGATGTCATTGATTATTATGTGTGACAATAATACATAGTTTGGAACCATCTTACCATCTATTTTCTATACAAAATAAAGCGGTGATGTAATTAATTATTATGTGTGACAGTAATACACAGTTTGGAACCATCTTACCATTTATTGTTTTCAACTTTTGGATAATTTGTAAACTATTTGGTATTTTTTTTATGACCATTCGACACTTCATTTTTTGGGAAATTTATATAGTTTGATATTGTGGACATCGAAATTTCGGTGAAATGAATGTTGACCAATAATTAAAATTTCAACACTCACGTGTCACATAAATTTTACATGTAGCGTGTGACTCAATGAAAAATCGAAATAAATTGGAAAAGTCATCAAATAGGACACGTGTCATTACTTGGCAGAAATGATTTATTTCATCTGATTATTTAAATCCAAAAATCAAGTTTTGAAATTCTATAAATAGGAAGCCAAGGCATTCATTTAGGGGAAGAAAGAAAGGAAGAAAGAGAGAAAGAAAGGAAGAAAGAAAGAAAAAAAGGAAGAAGAGAAAGAAAGAAGGGAATTTACATCACACCAAAACCTTGAAGCCTCGAAACTCTAAAGCTCTCAAGCAAATCCCGAAGGATCAAGAAAACACTCTTCGTTCTTCGTCAAATCCTCCTTCAAAGGTCAAGCCCCAACGGCCCTTGAAGAACTTCCGCCGACTCAAGATCAAGCCCCGACGGCCCCTTGAAGAAAGTGTTCATCATCCGTTCGTCCTAAGATCAAGCCCCAACGGCCCTTTGGATCAACAACCTCAACAAATCCACACATCCAATCAGTCTTCAAGATTAGGCCCAAAAGCCCTTGAAGATCCGCTCATCCATCAACCCTCAAGATCAAGCCCCGACGGCCCCTTGAAGAAATCCATACACCCAGTCTTCAAGATCAAGCTCAAAAGCCCTCGAAGATCCGTTCATCAACTGTTCATCCCTAGATCAAGCCCCGACGGCCCTTTGGATCAACAGCTCATCCACAAACCTACACCCTACGAAGATAGAATCAGATGATCAAATTACAAAGAGATTGTAACCCCAAAATCATTAAACATAAAATATATTTTGTACACGTATTCTTGTCTCTTGTTTCAGGAATTTTTCGTATTTACAAATTTGGCACGCCCGGTGGGACTATCTCTACCTCTCATCTCTGTCTCCGTTCAAGATATTCAAGCACAGTCCATGGCTTCAAACAAAGAACAAGTCATGACTATCGGCACTACCTCCATTGAAAAACAGCTGGTTCAGATGAAGGAAACAATTGCAAGGCTGATAAAGATTGCAGAGGAGAAAAACTTGCAAACCGCCGGACTCATCAACCGTCTGGAGGCGCAACATGGCGTCAAAGTGAAACCAAGCTCTCTTCCAACTAAGAGGACCGAAGAAGGCTTCAACCCAAATGCCTACGAACTCATGTCAAAGGCTAGGCATGACTTTGCTTCCTCTTCAAATCTTGGAAAGAAGGTTTCAAACACCGTCAACGACAAAGATAACGACCTCACCAAAATTCAAAAGAAGTTGAAGGAGCATGGTTACGGAGTTGACAACAACCAAAGCACACCTCCAAAATCAATGGCATCAAGCAAGGGACAAGCCGTTCTTGCAACCACCAAGGGAAGAAGCATAAGCACTTCCGCCACAAATGGAGCATCCATTGGTACCACAACCACTCCTCAACATGCCGCTGCAAAGTTGGTACTGCTAAGCAAGCAAGAGCAGCATCAAAGGAGCGAGTCGGTCATCCACCTGACCTTGCTAGGGGCACCAAAGCATGCTATTGAGGCACACAAGATGACACCCCAAAATGGCCAATGGGGTTCTTCATCAGCACTATGGATGTCTGAAGGAAAGTCATGTCTATTGGCTGCACAAGTCATGACCATCGGCGTCACCTCTGTTGAAGAACAGCTAGCTCAGATGAATGAAGCAATCGCAAAGCTCACACGGACTGTGGAAGAGAAGGACCTGCAGATTGCCGCACTTGTCAACCAACTAGATGCGCTGCCCGACGTGAAAGTCGACCCAAATATTGGCCTATTAAAGAAAGACGGCGACGAAGAAGAGGAGCCACCAGCGGAGAAAGATGAAGAGAAGTCGAAGCTAGACCAAGCAACGGCATTCATGGGATCTCTCTCTATCCAGCAGCTACAGGAGATGATCGCAAGCACTGTCAAGACACAGTACGAAGGAAGCTCGCATGACTCCGTACTGTACTCAAAGCCTTACTCCAAGAAGATTGATGCTTTGAAGATGCCAAGGGGTTATCAACCCCCAAAATTCATGCAGTTCGATGGAAAAGGCAAGCCGAGGCAACATGTCGCCCATTTCGTTGAAACTTGCAACAATGCTGGGACAGAGGGAGACTACCTCGTCAAACAGTTCGTGCGTTCGCTGAAAAGTAACGCTTTTGACTGGTACACTGACCTCGAACCTGAGTCTATCAACAGTTGGGACCAGCTAGAAAGGGAATTCCTCAACCGTTTCTACAGCACTCGTCGTACTGTAAGCATGCTAGAGCTGACCAGTACGAAACAGTGGAGAGATGAACCTGTCATCGACTACATAAATAGATGGCGCTCCTTAAGTCTGGATTGTAAAGATCGACTTTCTGAAACCTCTGCCATTGAGATGTGCGTTCAAGGCATGCAGTGGGGACTACACTACATCCTTCAAGGCATCAAACCACGAACATTTGAGGAGTTAGCCACCCGCGCCCATGATATGGAGTTAAGCATCACCCGTCATGGGAAGAAAGAACAGATCGCCGACTACAAGAATGACAAAGTTTTGGGGCCAAAGGTGGATAAGGCTGCGTGGAAACCCACCAAGGAAGCAATGACGCTCAACACAACTCCAGTCAAAACCCATACACGAGGCAAGGCGATTCAAACCGAAGCTTTTCGTGATCAAGAGATACGTAGACACACTTTGAAGGAGCTTGAGGAGAAGACTTATCCATTCCCCGACTCTGACGTGGTTGCCATGTTAGATGACTTGCTGGAAAAAAAGGTGATCAACCTACCTGAGTGTAAACGGCCGGAAGAGATGAACCGTACTGACAGTCCAAGGTACTGTAAATTCCACCGCTTCATTGGTCATCCGACGGAAAAGTGCTTTGTGCTAAAAGATCTCATCATGAAGTTGGCTCAGAAAGGGATCATCGAGCTAGATCTTAATGATGTGGTGAAGTCAAACTATACCACCGTCACTTCTGGCTCTTTGAACTCAAAATCTTCACCTCAACCGCTGGGGGCATGCTCCAAAACCATGTCAGTCAAGTCAAGTGAAGATGAAGGATGGACTTATGTCACTCCAAAGAAAATGCACAAGAAACATAGGTCTCCTCCACAAGTTCACCAATCGGAAAGGGGGCAAAGCAGCTACCGTCAACCTTCAAAGCTACATGAAAATGTTGAGGATGATGAAATTATGACACAAAGATCGCCCGTTGCCATCACGATGCGCGATTTCTTCCCCAAAGACTTCTTCAATCACTCAGTCAAGACTCCTTGCTATGAAGATTGCAAGGAATGCCTCTCTAGGATCGTTTGACAAATTCAAAACGCTCCTCGTTCGCACGAGCCTAAAAGGCGACAACCAAAGCTCCTCGTTCGCACGAGCCTAAAAGGTGACAACAAAAGCTCCTTGTCTGCATGAGCTGAAACTGCAAATGGCACCAAACGCTCCTGGCCCACAAGAGCATAAACTGTGTATGGCTAAATCATCACCAAAATCATCATCAAAACCATCACTCATTTGAACTACGTTATGACTTGATCTCTTCTTTGGAAGAGTACGTAGGCAACTTGAAGCTTCAAAACTTCAAGTACAGTCACATCAAAATAAATAAATAAATGTTTCATTAAAGAAAGTCAATTTTATTACAAAAGAACAGAAAAAATAAAAATAAAATACATATGTTACTATGTATTAAAAAAATATAAATATATATATTGTCCACTTCAAAAAAAAAAAAAAAAAAAAAAAAAAAAAAGAGGAAATATATACAATATATATACAAATCCAGGCCCTCATCAAAGTCCAAAGGCAGATTCTCTCTCTCTCTCGGTCTCTGCTCGTAAAAGAGCCCCAAAGATTCGCTCTTTCTCTTTTCAAGTCCTCGTTCTTTTTCCTTTTCTGAAAATCGAGGTCTCTTTTTCTTCTCTTTTCACAAAAACACCGTCTCTCTCTTGCTAGCAGATAAGCAGCAGCTATGCAGAGTGGTGGAATGGGGATGGAGATGGAATGGTTGTTCTGAAAATGGCCCAGCAAGGCATCCCCAACAGCAAGGCAAGCCCAAATCTCTCATGGTGGGCTGGATTGATGAAGACGAAGACCCATTTATTGAAGCACCCAGCTCTGGCCCTATCTTCTAAATCATTCTCGACATAGGTATCCGAAAGGGGCCCGTCGTTCTCCTCCTCCATCTTCTTCTTGGTCGTCCGCTTGGCCGTAATGTCGCTCAACGCAACAACCATCAAACCCCCATCAACAAATTGATGACGACGATGATGAATCAAAGTTTTGAAGTCTGAACCAGAGTCACTTCGTGAATTCGCTCCGAAGTTTCCTATTGAATTGGCTTAAAAGCTGCATCATCCAATCTGGTGCTTGAGAAGCTTGTTAATTACTTTTCGAAGATGGGCCTGTCGTACTCGATTCCAGATGGCCAGGTTCAGACCGCTGGAGATTCGGGCAAGCAAAGCGGTGTTTTCAAGTCTTGTGGATCCCCCAATTGCTTCTAAGTCAAACAATCTGAAAAGTGATGGCAGCGGCAGCGGACTCAGACCAAGCCCAAAGACCTCAATCCTTACCGGAACGAGAAGCTCGTCTTCAACATCGACGACCCAGACCTTCCTCCCCCGCACCAAAATCCTGGCCAAAATCTCTATCTCCGCTCCCTAAAGCCCAGAACTTTCCAGCAGCTCCCCACCGTGGTCCCCTGCCCGGCCCCGTGTCGTTCAGGCTCCGTCCAGTGCTCAGTCGCCGTCGCGCCCACCGCGGCCTCCAAGGTCGCCAAGGAGTACAAGGTCAAGTCGGTGAAGGCGAGGCAGATCATTGATAGCAGGGGCAATCCGACCGTCGAGGTTGATCTGGTCACCGACGATCTGTATCGATCGGCCGTGCCCAGTGGCGCTTCTACCGGAATCTACGAGGCGTTGGAGCTCAGGGACGGTGACAAAGCGGTCTACGGGGGGAAAGGTGTGCTCACTGCTGTGAAGAATATCAATGAGATTTTGGGACCCAAGCTCATTGGCGTCGATGTCAGAAATCAAAATGAGGTCGATGCACTTATGCTGGAAATCGATGGAACCCCAAACAAGTCGAAACTGGGGGCCAATGCCATTTTGGGAGTATCTTTGAGCGTGTGTAGAGCGGGAGCAGGAGCAAAGGGAGTGCCATTGTACAAGCACATCCAGATAGTATCGCGAAGGCCCCCAAGCCCAACAATCGCACCGTCTTTCCAGCCATCAAATCTCGAGAATAACTTGGAGAGTCTGCCTACCATGGTTGCTAGGGTTCGGCCTGATGACAACAGTCTGCAATTTAAGTCTGTATCACAGTCGGTTGATGGAGTTCAAAGCAGACATCGTGGAACATCGTCTGTACAAGCATTTTGTGTCAGTATACGTGTCGTGCTTAAGGATCGCGACGTTGGTCTATCAGCTGTCGAAGATCAACGAGCAACTTGTGTAGTCATAGAGCGTGGTCGACAAGTACTCGGGAGTCGATGAGGATGTTGGAGTCATTGATGAGAAAGACCTTGATTTGCTTCATTCCTTTTTTTTTTTAAAAAAAAAAGAAAAAAAAAAAAAAATCAATTGCGGCAACATGTTCGAGTTGACGCAATGGAAGCAGTAATGGCATGTTGGGAGCTTGATCATTAACAGGTGTACCACAGGTGAAGAGAATAAGTCCGCTTCGTCCACGACGGCAGGTAGTGCAATGGGAGTCTATTGGCTGTGCTCAGTGGCTGTGATCTGCCCTCTGCTCATCACCTGGCGCCGCAGTAATTCCTCCACTTCAGGCTTGACGCCTTGCACTACCTCGAGCTCGTCATTCTGGCCACCATGATCAAAATCAACGTAGAGCTTCATTGACCGCTGTCAAACGACTAGCCGGTCTTCAAACTCGACGCCTTACACTCTGCCTCAAGATATGGCTGCTTCTGCACCTCCGCCATGGCTGCTGCCTTTGAATGTGATCAACAAAATCAAAGTTTGTCAACTCACACCCAAAGATCTCATCCGTCTGCTTGCCTCTGCTGCTGCCTTTGAATGTGATCAACAAAATCAAAGTTTGTCAACTCACACCCAAAGATCTCATCCGTCTGCTTGCCTCTGCTGCTGACTGTGAATGTGATTAACAAAAACAAAGTTTGTCAACTCACATCTGCTTGCCTCAGCTGCAACTCCGTCTCTTGCCTCATGCTGCTCTAAGCTCTTCTGCATTCCTCCCTGCACCATGTGGGGAATATATATAAAAAAAAGAGGGATACGCCAGTCTGGAAAGAAGAAGGTAATGGTGGAATCCATCAGCCCATTTTGAAAAGAAGAGTAAAAAATTAGAAATAAAAAAAAATATAATAAAAACAATGATGGTACTTCTGGAACCATGTGCAAAAAGAAAAAAAAAATATATATATATATAATAAAAAAAAAGAGAAAATATGATGGTGCTTCTGGCACCATCTGAAATATATATATATATATATATATATATATATATATAAATGAATGGTGGATCAGTGCCACCGAAAGCAAAGAAAAGTTAAAAAAAAAAAAATAATAATAATAATAAATAATAAAATAAAAAAATAAAAAGGAATGATGATGGACGGTGATGTATATGTTTTATCTGTATTTAGCATAATACACTGAATAAAATAAAGTATGTCCATTAATCTCCAAGAAATTACAAGTGTGTAAAAAAAAAAAAAAAAAAAAAAAAAAAAAAAAAAAAAAAAGATGGAGCTTTCACAAAGGATGTTCACGTGAAGCCCCATTACTTGGCAAAACTCTAGAAGCGGAAGGCATCGGAGCAGAAGGCATCGGAGCGGGAGGCGTTGAAGCTAGAGCATTCCAGGCCTCAATACTTGGCCAAACGCTGGAAGACCCAGGAAAAAGGTGCCTCTGGAGGAAAGACGAAAACCTTTGACGGTCACTCTGAATCCGACCTTCAGACTCTTGCAGCTCATCAAGCTTCCTCTTCATGCCCGTCGAATAGTTGTTTGCAAGCACGTGCAAGCTTCTATTTTCATGCTTCAGCTGCTTGATCTCTTGTTTGAGACTTTCCACCTCCGCCATCAAGGATTCAACTTGGCGGGAGCGAGCAAGTAGGCGTTGGCCCATGTTGGACACAGAGCCTGCACACTGAACGCTGAGAGCGAGGGACTCTTGAACGGCCAACTCATCGGACCGTCCTGAAAGCAGCCGACTATCTTCAGGAGTGAGGAGGTTCCTAGCTACTATCGTAGCTGTTGTTGCGTCCTTCATCACAGAGTCTTCACCTGTAAGAGGACCGTTAGAAGATAAAAAAGAAGGGCGCCATACATTACCTTGACGGGGCACAACCGGATCGCTGCTGAGACTCAAATCTAAGCAAAGGTTCGATGAGTTAGTCATTTTTCAAAGGCGTTCAAAGAGAAGGGATGGAGCTAATTCTCAAAAGGCCGGAGACGATTTTCAAGAATGGGCAATTTTCAGAGTGTGTATGTTGGAGTGATCGATACCTCTGTAAAAAGCCAAGCGACACGACCACCGATTCAAAAATCCGGATTTTCCTGCGTGAAGTTCGGCGACGCGTTCGCGGCTTTTCAGAAAACGCGTTCAACTTTGTCAAAAGATATCTGACAAAGTCGAGAACACGTGGAGGCCATCATCGCAAC